>NC_092278.1:5960884-6080703 GCF_036320965.1 Panulirus ornatus | reverse complement strand
GACAACAGTGTCACGATATACATCAATCGCCAGGCTATTAGAGTCACCTTGATAGTATAATCTTTCAATGACTATGAATATCACTGAAAATATAGCCCTCATTTCAACATATTTCCTATGACAATTTAGCCCATTATGATAATATAGTCACGACGACAAGATATTCATTATGACAATAAAATTACCATGATCTTATAACTGATATGACAATATAGATTTCAGGATTTGTAGTGTCCAGGACAATATAGAAATTACGGCAACACAGTAACCATGAGAATATACTTACAAATACAATAAAATCGTCATAACAAAATGATCCAACCATGAAAATATACTTACCCTGTCACTATGACTTTAATTGTAATGTAACCAACATAATATATATTCAACATGACAGTACTGAAACTATAACAATATCGCATATCATGGCAATAAATTCACATGATAATTTTCAAAAAAGGAAATTTTCGTTTCTATAATACATCTTCAAGGGCAAAATCAACACCATTAAATATGCTACAATGAAAATGCAGTCAAACTGTCATTATAACCATCATCATGAAATATTCACCATGACAGTATAGTTATCTTTGCAATATAGCTACTAAGAGACTATAGTCATATTGTCAATTTGGTCACATGACAATAAACTGTCACCTTAATAGTAAAGTTATCACGATAATGTATCGCTTATGAAAAAATATGCATGACCAAAAAAAAAATGAAAACATAAGCAACTATAAAAGAGATCAACTAGACAATATAGCCAAGGTGACGATATGTAAATCTTCGCAATATAACCAAAATGAGTAGATAGCCAAAATGACGGTATGTTCATAATGACAATACTGCTGCTATGAAAATATATCCCCCATGACACTATAGCTACAATGACAATAAAGCAATCTTCACAAAAGAGTAACAGTGAAAATACAGCAAACGACTATATAGCCACCATGAAAGTACAGCCACTATGACAATAATGTCACGATATAATTCACTGACTATATAAACATCATGAAAATAAGGCTTCCATGTCAACATACTTACCATGACAATTTAGCCAATATGATAATATAGTCAAGACGGCAATATATTCACTATAACAATATAGCCATGATCATATAAGTGATATGACAATACAGTCAACGCAACAATAAGGAAGCCTTCAAATTATATTCATTATGGCAATATAAGCACCTGACAATATTGATGCTGTGACAAAATAGTCTCTTTCGGATCATAGCAAACATATAGGCTCCAGGACAATATAGTGTCCATGACAAAATAGCGACTAAGACAAGATTTTTAATTAAGATATAGTCACCTTGACAGTATAGCCGATAAAACAATGAAACAACAATGAAAATGTACCTGCCATAACAATATAGCTACCATGAAAATGCAGGCAACATGACAAAATTGTCACAATGAAATATAATCGCCATTACAATTTAGTTACCATAATCATATATCAATCATGATAATATCATCAGGAGGCTGACATAAACACCATCACAGTATAAAAACCATGACAATATAGTGACATGATAATATGATATCCATACACTTGCACTCACATTACCAAATAAGCCGCCATGAAAATATTGTTATCATGATCATATGATTAAAACAAAATTGTAGTTAATGACAAAATATATCCCCAACGACAAAATTAACCATAGCAATATAGCCAGCAAGTAAATATAGCGACCAAGATAATGTAGTTAGGATGGCATTATATTGAAAATAACAATACAGCCACAATGGCAATATCGTCACCATGACAATGGAGCTACCATGAAAATATAGTAACATTGACAATGTAGCTACTATGATAATAAAATCCATGGAACATATCCACAATAACAGTTTATTTGCTAAGACACTATATCACCATGCCAATATCGCCAAAATGTTAGTCTAGGCATCATGGCAATATACCACCAGAAAAAGAAAATAAGCACCACAATGATATAGCTAACTTAACAATATAGCTACCCTGATAATATATTCAATATGAAAAGACAGTCACCTCCTTACAGTATAACAAAAATGAAAAATAGCTATCATGGCAATGTAGTCACCTATCAATATAGTCACCATGGCAATATAGTTACCATAACCATGTAATCATAACTGGAATATAACCAACATGACTATATAGTCAAGATGACATGCAACCATCATGACAATACAGGCAACATGACATTAGAGTCTCTACGACAATATTGCAATCGCTTCAACAAATTAAATGATAATATAGATATTACTGGAACACAGTCACCATGACAGTATTATCACAAATGCAATATAACCGCGATAACAAAATTATCCTACCATGAAAATTTAGCCACCCTGCCACTGCAATATAGCTAACATAATAATACATTCACTACGACAGTACTGAAACCATGACAATATAGCATATCATGACAATGTAGTCACCTGATGACAGTCGCGCACCAGCTACCGACGTGTACGGAGCTGCTATCGTCTTTCAGAGCTAGGTTGTAGCTATTCCTCCCTGCGTTGTCGCTACCCTTGCTTTGTTTTGAAGGTTTTATCTTATATGATCATGATTGGTGTATGATTATCGAAACCATAATGTGATATCGTTTGTATTTCATTGTAATGAATTTGTCATAGTAACTATATTTTCATGTAAGCTATATTGTTATGGTAGGTACATTTTCATGGTTGTTCCACTGTTTTATTGGCTATACTGTCAAGGTGACTGTATTGTGATGATAAATCCTGTCTTCTTCGCTATTTTGTCATAGAGACTATATTCTCTTGGACGCTATATGTTTGCTATGATCCAAAAATGACTATTTTGTCACAGTATCTATATTTTCATGTGGCTGTATTCTCAGAGTGGATATAATTTATAAATGCGTTTATTGTTGCGTTGACTATATTGTCATATCATTTATGTGATCATGGTGGCTTTATTGTTATGGTGAATATATTAGCGTCTTGACTATATTATCAGAATGGCGAAACTGTCACTTTAAAGATATTCATATGGAGGCTATATTTTCACGACAAATATATTTATATGGACGCTATATTTTCATGATGTTCATGTACTCATTGTATATTCATTATCAAGGTGACGCTAATGTCCTGGCGATTGATTTATATCGAGAGATTATTGTCATGGTGGCTGTACTGTCTTGATGGCTGTATAGTCGTTTGCTATTTTTTCAATAGTACTCTTTTTGTGAAGATGGCTTTATTGTCAGTGAAGCTGGAGAATCGTGGGGAACATATTTTCATAGTTGCAGTATTGTCATTATGAACATACCGTCGTTCTGGTTATCATCTCTTTTTCTTTACGTTGCTATGATGTATATATCGTCACCTTGACTATAGTGGCAAGGTGATCTTTTTTATAGGTGCTATACTGTCATTTTCTAATCATGCATATTTTGTCACAAGCGATATATCATTTTGATAACTTTATTATTAAGGTGACAGTATTTTAATAGCGACTATATTGTCATAATGACTATAATCTCAGAGTGGCTATATTGCCATGGTCACTATTTTATCATGATATTTATGTCATAGTGACTGTATTTTCATGGCAGCTTTTTAATGGTGTATAAAATTTTGTCCCTGAGGTTATACCATAATAGAAGCGAAATTTTTATTTTTCATTAAATGATCAAGTGACTACATTGTCATGATATGCTATATTGTTATGGTTTCAGTACTGTCGTGGTGAATGTTTTGTTATTGTGGCTATATTGTAATGGAAGCCATAGTGGCAGGGTGACTATATTTTCATGGTAGGATCATTTTATTATGACGATTATATAACATTTCTGAGTATATTGTCATCGTGATTGTGTTGCCATAATATCTATATTGTCATTTAACTTGTTGAATTAGTGGCAATATTGTCTTAGAGACTGTATTTTGATGTTTTCTGTATTGTCATGGTAGTTGTATTGTCATCGTGACTATAAGGACATGGTGACTATATTGCCATTAAGAATACATTGCTATGGTAATCATATTGCCATGATGGCTATATTGTTTGGTTACCATATTGCCATGATGGCTATATTGTTTAGTTACCATATTGCCATGATGGCTATTTGTCATTTTTTTTTTTTATATTTCAAGGAGGTGGCTGTCTTTTAATGTTACCTATATTGTCAGAGTAGTATATTGTCAAGTTAGCTATATCGTTGTGATGAGTATTTTTTCTGTTGATATATTGCCATGATGGCTATACTAACATTTTAGAGATATTGGCATGGTGATATATCGTCTTAGCAGCTAAACTCTTGTTGTGGCTATCTTTTGGGTATTTTCTATCTTGAATATTTTGCCATGGCAGCTACATTATCAACGTTACTATATTTTCATGGTAGCTATATTGTCATGGTGACGACATTGGCACGGTGGCTGTATTGTAATTCTCAATACAATGCTCGCTACATTATCTTGGTCGCTATAACAAGTTGATGGCTATATTGCTATGATTAATTTTGTCGTTGGGGATATATTTGTCACTACCTACAATATTGTTGTGATTATATGATCATGATAACAATATATTCATGGCGGCTTCTTTGGTATTGTAAGTGTAAGTGTATGGATATCATATCATCATGTCACTTATACTGTCATGGTTTTTATACTGTGATATTGTTTATGTCAACCTGCTGATTATATGATCATGATTGGTCTATGATTATGGTAACTATATTGTAATGCCGATGATATTTCATTATGATAATTTTGTCATGTCGACTAAAATTTCATGACATCTATAATGTTTTGGCAGGTACAGTTTCATGATTGTTACATTGTTTTATGGTCTATACTGTCAAGGTGTTATATCATAATGATATAACCTGTCTTGGTCTCTATTTTGTAATAGAGACTATGTTGTCCTGCCGGCTATATGTTTGCTATGATTCAAAAGCGATTATTTGTCACAGTATCTATATTGTCATGTAGTTATACTGCCACAGTGAATATGATTTTTATATTTCTTTTTTGCTTCTTTGACTGTATTGTCACATCAGTTATATGATCAGTGTGGCTATATTGTTATAGTGAATAAATTGCAGTCATGACTATATTATCGTAATGGCCAGATAATCATGGCAGACATGTTGACATGGAGGCTATATTTTCATGATATTCATATGGTCATTGTAAGTTTATTATAAGGTGACTAATGACATGGTGATGATTTGTATCGTGACATTATTATCATGGTGGCTGAAATATGATGGTGGCTATATTCTCGTTTGCTGTATTTTCATTGTTGATCTTTTGTGAATATCGCTTTGTTGTCAGTGTAGCTATAGTGTCATGGGGAACATATTTTCCATAGTGGCATATTGTCTTAGTGACTGTATTTTGATGTTTTCTGTATTGTCATGGTAATTGTATTGTCATCGTGATTGTGTTGCCATAATATCTATATTGTCATTTAACTTGTTGAATTAGTGGCAATATTGTCTTAGTGACTGTATTTTGATGTTTTCTGTATTGTCATGGTAATTGTATTGTCATCGTGATTGTGTTGCCATAATATCTATATTGTCATGTAGTTATACTGCCACAGTGAATATGATTTTTATATTTCTTTTTTGCTTCTTTGACTGTATTGTCACATCAGTTATATGATCAGTGTGGCTATATTGTTATGGTTTCAGTACTGTCGTGGTGAATGTTTTGTTATTGTGGCTATATTGTAATGGAAGCCATAGTGGCAGGGTGACTATATTTTCATGGTAGGATAATTTTATCATGGCAATTATATTGCATTTCTGAGTATATTGTCATCGTGATTGTGTTGCCATAATATCTATATTGTCATTTAACTTGTTGAATTAGTGGCAATATTGTCTTAGTGACTGTATTTTGATGTTTTCTGTATTGTCATGGTAATTGTATTGTCATCGTGATTGTGTTGCCATAATATCTATATTGTCATATCATTTATGTGATCATAGTTGCTTTATTGTTAAGGTGAATATATTAGCGTCTTGTCTTGATTATATTATCAAAACGGCGAAACTATCGCTTTAAAGATATTTATATGGAGGCTATATTTTCACGACAAATATATTTATATGGACGCTATATGTTTGCTATGATTCAAAAGCGATTATTTGTCACAGTATCTATATTGTCATATAATTTGTCAAATTGATGGCAATATTGTCTTAGAGACGATACTGTCCATGTTATCTGTATTGTCACGGTGGTTGTATTGTCAACGTGACTATAGAGTCAAGTTGGCTACATTGTCGTTTAAGATCACATTGTTTATGCTCACTATATTACCATAGTGGCTGTATTGTTAAATCCCTATATCGCAATTAATGGCTATTTGTCATTTTTGTTATATAACAAGGAGGTGACTGTCTTTTCATGTTGGACAATATTGTCAAGAAAATACTATGAATGTCGAATATTGGGTAGATAAATTTCTCATTCCTGGGGATAGGGGAGAAAGAATACTTCCCACGTATTCCCTGCGTGTCGTAGAAGGCGACTAAAAGGGGAGGGAGCGGGGGGCTGGAAATCCTCCCCTCTTGTTTTTTTTTAATTTTCCAAAAGAAGGAACAGAGAATGGGCTGGTGAGGGTATTCCCTCAAAGGCCCAGTAATCTGTTCTGAACGCTACCTCGCTAATGCGGGAAATGGCGAATAGTTTGAAAGAAAAAAAAGATATTTCTTTTCTAGCGGTATATTATCATGATGGCAATAATAACATTTTGGCGATATTGGCATGGCGATATAGTGTTTTAGCAGCTAAACTCGTGTTTTGGATATTTTTCAATTGTATATTTTATCATTGTATTACATAGTCAAGGTTCCTATATTTTCATGGTAGCTACATTGTCATGGTGGTTGTATTCTTACTTTCAATATAATGCCGTCCTGGCTACATTATCTTGGTCGCTATAACAACTTGATGGCTATATTGTTATGGTTAATTTTGTCTTTCGGATATATTTTGTAATTAGTGACAATACTGTTGTGATCATAGACAATGATAATATTTCATGAAAATTATGTGACATTGTAAGTGTAAGTGAATGGATATCACTCATCATGTCTCTTAATATTCAAGGTTCTTACTACGTACTATCCTGTTTTTATTGAAACTGCTGATTATATGATCATGATTGGTCTATGATTATGGTAACTATATTGTAATGTCGTTTTATTTCATCGTGATAATTTTTTCATGTTGACTACAATACCATAACAGCAATAATCTTATGACATATTATGATGATAAATACTGAGTGAGTGACTGTTATTTTTTCAAGAGACTATATGTCCCTGGTAGGCTATATTTTGCTATGATCCAAAAATGACTGTTTTGTCACAGTATCTATATTGTCATATCATTTATGTGATCATAGTTGCTTTATTGTTAAGGTGAATATATTAGCGTCTTGTCTTGATTACATTATCGGAATGGCAAAACTGTTGATTTAAAGATATTCATATGGAGGCTATATTTTCACGACAAATATATTTATATGGACGCTATATGTTCATGATGTTCATATATTCATTGTATATTCATTATCAAGGTGACGCTAATGTCCTGGCGATTGATTTATATCGAGAGATTATTGTCGTGGTGGCTGTACTGTCTTGATGGCTGTATAGCCGTTTGCTATTTTTTCAAAATTACTTTTTTTGTGAAGATGGCTTTATTGTCAGTGAAGCTGCAGAATCGTGGGGAACATATTTTCATAGTTGCAGTATTGTCATTATGAACATACCGTCGTTTTGGTTATCATCTCTTTTTCTTTACGTTCCTATGATGTATATATCGGCACCTTGACTATAGTGGCAAGGTGATCTTTTTTATAGGTGCCATACTGTCATTTTCTAATCATGCATATTTTGTCACAAGCGATATATCATTTTGATAACTTTATCATTAAGGTGACAGTATTTTGATAGGGACTATATTGTCGTAATGACTATAATCTCAATATGGCTATATTGCCATGGTCACTGTTTTATCATGATATTAATGTCATAGTGACTGTATTTTCATGGCAGCTTTTTAATGGTGTATAAAATTTTGTCCCTAAGGTTATCCCATAATAGAAGCGATTTTTTTCTTTTTCATTAAATGATTAAGTGACTACATTGTCATGATATGCTATATTGTTATGGTTTCAGTACTGTCGTGGTGAATGTTTTGTTATTGTGGCTATATTGTAATGGAAGCCATAGTGGCAAGGTGACTATATTTCCATGATTGGATCATTTTATCATGACGATTATATAACATTTCTGAGTATATTGTCATCGTGATTGTGTTGCCATAATATCTATATTGTCATTTAACTTGTTGAATTAGTGGCAATATTGTCTTAGAGACTGTATTTTGATGTTTTCTGTATTGTCATGGTAGTTGTATTGTCATCGTGACTATAAAGACATGGTGACTATATTGCCATTAAGAATATTTTGCTATGGTAATGATATTCCCATGATGGCTATATTGTTTGGTTACCATATTCCCATGATGGCCGTATTGTTTAGTTACCATATTGCCATGATGGCTATTTGTCATTTCTTTTTTTCTATATTTCAAGGAGGTGGCTGTCTTTTAATGTTACCTATATTGTCAGAGTAATATATTGTCAAGTTAGCTATATCGTTGTGATGAGTATTTTTTCTGTTGATATATTGCCATGATGGCTATACTAACATTCTAGAGATATTGGCATGGTGATATATCGTCTTAGCAGCTAAACTCTTGTTGTGGCTATCTTTTAGGAGTTTTCTATCTTGAATATTTTGCCATGGCAGCTACATTATCAACGTTACTATATTTCCATGGTAGCTATATTGTCATAGTGACGACATTGGCACGGTGGCTGTATTGTAATTCTCAATACAATGCTCGTTACATTATCTTGGTCGCTATAACAACTTGATGGCTATATTGCCATGATTAATTTTGTCGTTGGGGATATATTTGTCACTACCTACAATATTGTTGTGATTATATGATCATGATAACAATACATTCATGGCGGCTTCTTTGGTATTGTAAGTGTATGTGTATGGATATCATATCATCATCTCGCTTATAGTGTCATGGTTTTTATACTGTGATATTGTTTATGTGAACCTGCTGATTATATGATCATGATTGGTCTATGATTATGGTAACTATATTGTAATGTCGATGATATTTCATTATGATAATTTTGTCATGTCGACTAAAATTTCATGACATCTATAATGTTTTGGCAGGTACAGTTTCATGATTGTTACATTGTTTTATGGTCTATACTGTCAAGGTGTCTATATTATAATGATATATCCTGTCTTGGTCGCTATTTTGTCATAGAGACTATGTTGTCCTGCCGGCTATATGTTTGCTATGATTCAAAAGCGATTATTTGTCACAGTATCTATATTGTCATGTAGTTATACTGCCACAGTGAATATGATTTTTATATTTCTTTTTTGCTTCTTTGACTGTATTGTCACATCAGTTATATGATCAGTGTGGCTATATTGTTATAGTGAATAAATTGCCGTCATGACTATATTATCGTAATGGCCAGATAATCATGGCAGACATGTTGACATGGAGGCTATATTTTCATGATATTCATATGGTCATTGTAAGTTTATTATAAAGGTGACTAATGACATGGTGATGATTTGTATCGTGACATTATTATCATGGTGGCTGAAATATGATGGTGGCTATATTCTCGTTTGCTGTATTTTCATTGTTGATCTTTTGTGAATATCGCTTTGTTGTCAGTGTAGCTATAGTATCATGGGGAACATATTTTCATAGTGGCAGTATTGTCATTATGACCATACCGTTATTTTGGCTATCTTCTCATTTTAGTTATTTTCCTATAATGTATATATCGTCACCTTAGCTATATAGGCAAGGTGATCTTTTTATAGGTGATATATTGTCATTATTTAACTCTTGCATACTTTGTCATAAGCGAAATATTATCATGATAATTATATTTTTATGGTGACAATATTGTCATAGCGACTATATTATCATTATGACTATAATGTCACTGTGGCTATATTGCCAAGATAACTATATTGTCATGGTGATTTTTTTATCATGATCTTTTTAATGTCATAATGACTGTATTTTCGTAGAAGCTTTTTTAATGGTGTTGATATTGCCCTTGAGGATATACCATCATAGGAGAGAAATTGTCATTTTGATTAAATTTTCATCTGACCACATTGCCATGATATGCTATACTGTTATGGTTTCAGTACCTTCATGGTAAATCTTTTATTACTGTTTCTACATTACAATAAAACCAAAATGGTAGGTGGCTATATTTTCATGGTAGGATAATTTTATCATGGCAATTATATTGCATTTCTGAGTATATTGTCATGGTGACTATGTTGCCATAATATCTATATTGTCATATAATTTGTCAAATTGATGGCAATATTGTCTTAGAGACGATACTGTCATGTTATCTGTATTGTCACGGTGGTTGTATTGTCAACGTGACTATAGAGTCATGTTGGCTACATTGTCGTTAAGATCACATTCTTATGCTCACTATATTACCATAGTGGCTGTATTGTTAAATCCCTATATCGCAATAATGGCTATTTGTCATTTTTGTTATATAACAAGGAGGTGACTGTCTTTTCATGTTGGCAATATTGTCAGAATAGCTATATTGTCGAATATTGGGTATATATATTTCTCATTCCTGGGGATAGGGGAGAAAGAATTTCTAGCGGTATATTATCATGATGGCAATAATAACATTTTGGCGATATTGGCATGGCGATATAGTGTTTTAGCACCTAAACTCGTGTTTTGGATATTTTTCAATTATATATTTTATCATTGTAGCTACATAGTCAAGGTTACTATATTTTCATGGTAGCTACATTGTCATGGTGAAGACATTGGCATGGTGGTTGTATTCTTACTTTCAATATAATGCCGTCCTGGCTAGATTATCTTGGTCGCTATATCAACTTGATGGCTATATTGTTATGGTTAATTTTGTCTTTCGGGATATACTTTGTAATTAGTGACAATACTGTTGTGATCATATGACAATGATAATATTTTCATGAAAACTTATGTGACATTGTAAGTGTAAGTGAATGGATATCATCTCATCATGTCACTTAAATTTTCAAGGTTTTTACACTACGATCTTGTTTATGTGAAACTGCTGATTATATAATCATGATTGGTGTATGATTATTGTAACTATATTGTAATGTCGTTTTATTTCATCGTGATAATTTTGTCATGTTGACTACAATTCCATAACAGCTATAATTTTATGAGCATATTATGATGATAAATACTGAGTGAGTGACTGTTTTTTCACAGAGACTATATTGTCCTGGAGGCTATATTTTTGCTATGATCCGAAAACGACTATCTATTAACAGTAACTGTATTGTCAGGTGGTTATATTGCCATTGTGAATATAAGTTGAATGTTTCTATATTTTTGCTTTGATCATATTGTCATATCAGTTATATGATCATGGTAGCTTTATTGTCATAGTGAATAGATTGTCGTCGTGAATATACTTTCATAATGGCTAAGTTGTCAAAGCAAATATCTTGACATGGGGGCTATATTTTAATGATATTTATAAAGTCAATGTAAGATTACTGTCAAGGTGACTCTATTGTCCTGGTGATTTAGTTATATAGAGATATTATTGTCAAGATGGCCGTATTGTCATGGTGGCAATATTGTAGTTTGCTGTACCTTAATTTTACGCTTTTGTGAAGATAGCTTTACTGTCAGTGTACCTATAGTGTTATAGAGAATATATTTTCATAGTGGAATTATTGTCATTATGAACATACTGTCATTTTGTCCATCTCCTTATTTTGGTCACATTTGTATCATATATATATCATCACCTTGGCTATATTAGCAACGTGATCTTTTTCTACAGTTGCTATATTTTCATTTTTTTAATCATGCATTTTTTCTCGTAAGTGATACATTATCATGATAACTATAACATTCCGGTAACATATATTGGCATTTTGACTATATTGTTATTATGACAATGATATCATGTTGGATATCTTGCCAAAGTAACTTTATTGTTATGGTGTCTATTTCATCATGATGGTTATAATGTCAAGGTGACTGCATTTTCACGGTAGCTTTTATATTGGTGTTGGGTTTGCCCTTGAGGATGTATCACTATAAAACGACATTCTCATTTTGATTAAATCATTAGGGGACTACATTGTCGTGATATGCTATATTGTTATGGTTTCAGGAATGTCATTGTATATGTATTATTATGTTGGCTATATTCCAATGGAAGCCATAGTGGCAGAGTGGCTATATTTTCATAATATAATCATTTTGTTATTTCGATTATATTCCACTTGTGTGTATATTGTCATGATGACTGTTGCTATAATATCTATACTGTCATTTGATTTGTTGAATTGGAGGCTATATTGTCATAATGTAATGTCATGGTTCCTGTATTGTCTTGGTGGTTGTATTGTCATCGTGTCTATATGGTCATGGTAGTTATATTTCCATTAAGATTATATTGATATGGTAACTATATTGCCATGGTGGCTATATTGTTAAATGAATATATTGCCATGATGGCTATTTGTTATTTTTTGTGATTGTCTTTTCATGTTGCCTATATATCAGGGTACCTATATTGTTGTCATAAGATTACAATCATAAAGACAATATAGTCGCCATGCCAATATTTTCACCTTAATTATATGGGTATCATGATAATATATCGCTTATAACAGAATATGTTCGATTAAAAAATGACAATATACCACCTATAAAAAAATCACCTTCCCAATATAGCCAAGGTGGCGATATATATAACATAGCAATGTAACCCAAATTAGAAGATAGCCAAAATGACTTTATTTCATAATGATAATTGCGTCACTATGAAAATTTGTTCCCAATGAAAGTAGAGCTACACTGACATTAAAGCCATATTCACTAAATAGTAACATTGAAAACGCATCAAACGACAATATAGCAACCATGATTGTACAGCCACTATAACAATAATGTTAAAACATAAATCAATCACTATGATATTAGAGTAAAATTGAAAAAAATTTTACATCTTCCCATAAAAGTATCAAGAGAATATAGCATCCATATCAACATATTTCCCATGACAATTAAGCCGTTATGATAGTATAGTCACAACTACAATATATTCAAAATAACAACAAAGCCACCATGGCCATATAACTCATATAACACTATATTCACCGCAACATTAAAGAAACATTCAGAATATGTTCATAACGTCAATATAGCCACCTGACAATATAGATACCGTGACAAAATAGTCGCTTTCGGATCATAAGAAACATATAGCCTCTAAAGTATATAGTGTCCAGGAGACAATAGCGTCCAAAACAGAATTTATCAATATTATACAGCCGCCTTGACAGTATAGCCCATAAAACAATGTCAGAACCATGAAAATGTACCTGCCATACCAATATAACTACTATCAAAATGAAGTCAACATACCAAAATGATCAAAAAAGATACTGCCATTGCTATATAATTACAATAACCATACATTAATGATAATAATGTAATCAGCATTTTCACATAAGCACCATCACCGTTTAAAAGCATGACAGACTAAGTTACATGATGATATGATATCCAGACAAATACACTCAAGATGCCAAATAAGCCGTCATAGAAATATTATCATGATCATATAATCACAACCAAATTGTAGGTAAAGACAAAATATATCCCCAACGATGAAGTTCACCGTAGCAATACAGCCATCAAGTTGATATAGCGACTAAGATAATGTAGCCAGGATGGCGTTATATTGAACATAACATTACACCCGCCATGCCAATATCATCATCTTTACAATGTAGCTTGCATGAAATATAGTAACCTTGACAATGTAGGTACCATGATAATGTATTCCCATGAAAAAATGTCCAAAACAACAGTTGGGCTGCGAACACTATATCACCATGCTAATCTTGCCAAAATTCTAGTATAGCCATCATGGCAATATACCAAAAGGAAAAAAATACCCACCACAATAAGATAGCTAACTTAACAATATAGCTACTCTGAGAAAAAGCCATGATGGAAATATAGTTACCATAAGAATGTAATCTTAATGACAGTATAGCCATCATAACCATAGAGTCACGATGACAAGACAACCATGATGACCCTACAGGCAACATGACAATACAGTCGCTATGACACTATTGCCATCAATTTAATAAATCAAATAACAATATAGAAATTATGGCAACAGTCACCATGACAATATATTCAAAAATACAATAAAATATTAATAAGAAAATGATCAAACCATGAAAATATAGCCACCCTGACACTATGGCTTCCATTGTAATGTAGACAATATAATATACATTCACCATGACAGTACTGAAACTATAACAATATAGCATATCATGACAATGTATTCACCTAATAATTTAAACAAAATGAAATATCCGTTTTTATAATGATATATCTCCAAGGGTAAATCAACACCATTAAATAAGCTACAATCAAAATGTAGTCACATGTAGTTATGTTAGCAATATAGCCACTAAGAGATTGTAGTCATAATGACAATATAGTCACCATGACAATATACTGTCACTTTAATGATATAGTTATCAAGATAATGTATCACTCATGAAAAAATGTACGTGATTAAAACAAAAGACAATATAGGAACTATAAACAGATCACCTTGCCAATATATCCAAGGCGACGATATGTAAATCTTCGCAATGGAACCAAAATGAGCAGATAGCCAAAATGACGATATGTTCATAATGACAATACTGCAACTACGAAAATATATTCCCCATTACACTATAGCTACAATGACAATAAAGCAATCTTCACAAAAGAGTAACATTGAAAATACAGGAAACGACAATATAGCCACCATGACAATGCAGCTATCGTGACAATAATGTCACGATATACATCAATCGCCAGGCTATTAGAATCACATTTATAGTAATCTTTCAATGAATTTATGAATATCATAAAAATATAGCCCTCATGTCAACATATTTCCTTTGACAATTTAGCCATGATGATAATATAGTCACGACGACAAGATATTGACTATGACAATAAAGCTACCATGATCATATAACTGATATGACAATATAGATTTCAGGATATGTAGTGTCCAGGACAATATAGAAATTACGGCAACACAGTAACCATGAGAATATACTCACAAATACAATATAATCGTCATAACAAAATGATCCAACCATGAAAATATAGTTACCCTGCCACTATGACTTTACTTGTAATGTAACGAACACAATATACATTCAACATGACAATACTGAAACTATAACAATATCGCATATCATGGCAATAAATTCACATGATAATTTAAAGAAAAAGATATTTTCGTTATTATAATATATCTTCAAGGGCAAAATCAACACCATTAAATATGCTACAATGAAAATGCAGTCAAACTGTCATTATAACCATCATCATGAAATAGTCACAATGACAGTATAGTTATCTTAGCAATATAGCCACAAAGAGATTATAGTCATAATGTCAACATTGTCACAATGACAATATACTGTCACCTTAATAGTAAAGTTATGACGATAATGTATCGCTTATGAAAAAATATGTATGACTAAAAAAAATGACAATATAGCAACTATAAAAGAGATCACCTTGACAATATAGCCAAGGTGACGATATGTAAATCTTCGCAATATAACTAAAACGAATAGATAGCCAAAATGACGGTATGTTCATAATGACAATACTGCTGCTATGAAAATATATCCCCCATGACACTATAGCTGCAATGACAATAAAGCAATCTTGACCAAAGAGTAACAGTGAAAATACAGCAAACGACTATATAGCCGCCATGAAAGTACAGCCACTATGACAATAATGTCACTATATAAATCACTGACTATATAAAAATCATGAAAATAAAGCTTCCATGTCAACATACTTACCATGACAATTTAGCCAATATGATGATATAGTCAAGACGGCAATATATTCACTATAACAATATAGCCATGATCATATAAGTGATATGACAATACAGTCAACGCAACCATAAGGAAGCCATCAAATTATATTCATTATAGCAATATAAGCACCTGACAATATTGATGCTGTGACAAAATAGTCTCTTTCGGATCATAGCAAACATATAGGCTCCAGGGCAATATAGTGTCCATGACAAAATACCGACTAAGACAAGATTTTTAATTAAGATATAGTCACCTTGACAGTATAGCCGATAAAACAATGAAACAACAATGAAAATGTACCTGCCATAACAATATAGCTACCATGAAAATGCAGTCAACATGACAAAATTGTCACAATGAAATGTAATCGCCATTACCATTTAGTTACCATAATCATATATCAATCATGATAATATCATCAGGAGGCTGACATAAACACCATCACAGTATAAAAACCATGAGAATATAGTGACATGATAATATGATATCCATACACTTGCACTCACATTACCAAATTAGCCGACATGAAAATATTGTTATCATGATCATATGATTAAAACAAAATTGTAGTTAATGACAAAATATATCCCCAACGACAAAATTAACCATAGCAACATAGCCAGCAAGTAAATATGGCGACCAAGAAAATGTAGTTAGGATGGCATTATATTGAAAATAACAATACAGCCACAATGGCATGATAATAAAATCCCATGGAACATATCCACAATAACAGTTTATTTGCTAAGACACTATATCACCTTGCCAATATCGCCAAAATGTTCGTCTAGGCATCATATCAATATACTGCCAGAAAAAGAAAATAAGCACCACAATGATATAGCTAACTTAACAATATAGCTACCCTGATAATATATTCAATATGAAAAGACAGTCACCTCCTTACAGTATAACAAAAATGAAAAATAGCTATCATGGCAATGTAGTCACCTATCAGTATAGTCACCATGGCAATATAGTTACCATAACCATGTAATCATAACTGGAATATAACCAACATGACTATATAGTCAAGATGACATGCAACCATCATGACAATACAGGCAACATGACATTAGAGTCTCTACGACAATATTGCAATCGCTTCAACAAATTAAATGATAATATAGATATTACTGGAACACAGTCACCATGACAGTATTATCACAAATGCAATATAACCGCGATAACAAAATTATCCTACCAGTGGCACCCTGCCACTGCAATATAGCTAACATAATAATACATTTACTACGACAGTACTGAAACCATGACAATATAGCATATCATGACAATGTATGTATATAGCCACAATGAAGGTTTTATCTTATATGATCATGATTGGTGTATGATTATCGAAACCATAATGTGATATCGTTTGTATATCATTGTAATGAATTTGTCATAGTACCTATATTTAAATGTAAGCTATATTGTTAGGGTAGGTACATTTTCATGGTTGTTCCACTGTTTTATTGGCTATACTGTCAAGGTGACTGTATTGTGATGATAAATCCTGTCTTCTTCGCTATTTTGTCATAGAGACTATATTCTCTTGGACGCTATATGTTTGCTATGATCCAAAAATGACTGTTTTGTCACAGTATCTATATTTTCATGTGGCTGTATTCTCAGAGTGGATATAATTTATAAATGCGTTTATTGTTGCGTTGACTATATTGTCATATCATTTATGTGATCATGGTGGCTTTATTGTTATGGTGAATATATTAGCGTCTTGACTATATTATCAAAAGGGCGAAACTGTCACTTTAAAGATATTTATATGGAGGCTATATTTTCACGACAAATATATTTATATGGACGCTATATTTTCATGATGTTCATGTACTCATGTATATTCATTATCAAGGTGACTCTCATGTCCTGGCGATTGATTTATATCGAGAGATTATTGTCATGGTGGCTGTACTTTCTTGATGGCTGTATAGTCGTTTGCTATTTTTTCAATAGTACTCTTTTTGTGAAGATGGCTTTATTGTAAGTGAAGCTGGAGAATCGTGTTAAACATACTTTCATAGTTGCAGTATTGTCATTATGAACATAACGTCGTTCTGGTTATCATCCCTTTTTCTTTACGTTGCTATGATTTATATATCGTCACCTTGACTATAGTCGCAAAGTGATCTTTTTTATAGGTGCTATACTGTCATTTTCTAATAATGCACATTTTGTCACAAGCGATATATCATTTTGATAACTTTATTTCTAAGGTGACAGTATTTTAATAGCGACTATATTGTCATAATAACTATAATCTCAGAGTGGCTATATTGCCATGGTCACTATTTTATCATGATATTTATGTCGTAGTGACTGTATATTCATGGCAGCTTTTTAATGGTGTATAAAATTTTGTCCTTGAGGTTATACCATAATAGAAACGAAATTTTTCTTTTTCATTAAATAATCAAGTGACTACATTGTCATGATATGCTATATTATTATGGTTTCAGTACTGTCGTGGTGAATGTTTTGTTATTGTGGCTATATTGTAATGGAAGCCATAGTGGCAGGGTGACTATATTTTCATGGTAGGACCATTTTATTATGACGATTATATAACATTTCTGAGTATATTGTCATCGTGATTGTGTTGCCATAATATCTATATTGTCATTTAACTTGTTGAATTAGTGGCAATATTGTCTTAGTGACTGTATTTTGATGTTTTCTGTATTGTCATGGTAATTGTATTGTCATCGTGACTATAAGGACATGGTGACTATATTGCCATTAAGAATACATTGCTATGGTAATGATATTCCCATGATGGCTATATTGTTTGGTTAACATATTGCCATGATGGCTATATTGTTTAGTTACCATATTGCCTTGATGGCTATTTGTCATTTTTTCTTTTATATAAGGAGGTGGCTGTCTTTTAATGTTACCTATATTGTCAGAGTAGTATATTGTGAAGTTAGCTATATCATTGTGATGAGTATTTTTTCTGTTGATATATTGCCATGATGGCTATACTAACATTTTAGAGATATTGGCATGGTGATATATCGTCTTACCAGCTAAACTCTTGTTGTGGCTATCTTTTGGGTATTTTCTATCTTGAATATTTTGCCATGGCAGCTACATTATCAACGTTACTATATTTTCATGGTAGCTATATTGTCATGGTGACGACATTGGCACGGTGGCTTTATTGTAATTGTCAATACAATACTCGCTACATTATCTTGGTCGCTATAAGAAGTTGATGGCTATATTGCTATGATTAATTTTGTCGGATATATTTGTCACTATCTGCAATATTGTTGTGATTATATGAACATGATAACAATATATTCATGGCGGCTTCTTTGGTATTGTAAGTGTAAGTGTATGGATATCATATCATCATGTCACTTACACTGTCATGGTTTTTATACTGTGATATTCTTTATGTGAACCTGCTGATTATATGATCATGATTGCTCTCTGATTATGGTAACTATATTGTAATACCGATGATATTTCATTATGATAATTTTGTCATGTTGACTAAAATTTCATGACATCTATAATGTTTTGGCAGGTATAGTTTCATGATTGTTACATTGTTTTATGGTCTATACTGTCAAGGTGTCTATATCATAATGATATAACCTGTCTTGGTCTCTATTTTGTAATAGAGACTATGTTGTCCTGCCGGCTATATGTTTGCTATGATTGAAAAGCGACTATTTGTAACAGTATCCATATTGTCATGTAGTTATACTGCCATAGTGAATATG
Organism: Panulirus ornatus; assembly: GCF_036320965.1. Taxonomy (NCBI): domain Eukaryota; kingdom Metazoa; phylum Arthropoda; class Malacostraca; order Decapoda; family Palinuridae; genus Panulirus; species Panulirus ornatus. The sequence continues at coordinate 6,060,881 of NC_092278.1, read as the reverse complement.
ATTTTTATATTTCTTTTTTGCTTCTTTGACTGTATTGTCACATCAGTTATATGATCAGTGTGGCTATATTGTTATAGTGAATAAATTGCAGTCATGACTATATTATCATAATGGCCAGATTATCGTGGCAAACATGTTGACATAGAGGCTATATTTTCATAATATTTATATAGTTATTCTAAGTTTATTATCAAGGTGACTAATGACATGGTGATGATTTGTATCGGGACAATATTATCATGGTGGCTGAACTATGATGGTGGCTATATTCTCGTTTGCTGTATTTTCATTGTTGCTCTTTTGTGAAAATGGCTTTGTTGTCAGTGTAGCTATAGTGTCATGGGGAACATATTTTCATAGTGGCAGTATTGTCATTATGCCCATACCCTCATTTTGGCTATCTTTTCATTTTAGTTACATTGCTATAATGTATATATCGTCACCTTAGTTATGTTGGCAAGGTGATCTTTGTATAGGTGATATATTGTCATTATTTACCTCTTGCACACCTTGTCATAAGCGAAATACTTTCATGATAATCATATTTTTATGGTGAAAATATTGTCATGGCGACTATATTATCAATATGACTAAACTGTCACGGTGGCTATATTGCCAAGATAACTATATTGTCATGGTGACTTTTTTATCATGATTTTTATAATGTCAAAATGACTGTATTTTCGTAGAAGCTTTTTTAATAGTGTTGATACTGCCCTTGAAGATATACCATTTTAGAAGAGAGATTGTCATTTTGATTAGATTATCAGCTGACTACATTGCCATGATATGCTATACTGTTATGGTTTCAGTACTGTCATGGTAAATCTTTTATTACTGTTTCTACATTGCAGTGGAAACCAAAATGGTAGGTGGCTATATTTCCATGGTAGGATGATTTTATCATGGCGATTATATTGTATTTCTGAGTATATTGTCATGATAACTATGTTGCCATAATATCTATATTGTCATATGATTTGTCAAATTGATGGCAATATTGTTTTAGAGACGGTACTGTCATGTTATCTGTATTGTCACGGTGGTTGTATTGTCAACGTGACTATATAGTCATGTTGGCTACTTTGTCGTTAAGATCACATTGTTATGCGAACTATATTACCATAGTGGCGGTATTGTTAAATGACTATATCGCCACGATGGATATATGTCTTTTCATGTTGGCAATATTGTCAGAATAGCTATATTGTCGAGTAGTGGGTATATATATTTCTTTTCTGGCGGTGTATTATCATGATGGTAATAATAACATTTTGGCGATATTGCCATAGCGATATAGTGTTTCAGTAGCTAAACTCTTGTTGTGGATATTTTTCAATTGTATATTTTATCATGGTAGCTACATAGTCAAGGATATTATATTTTCATGGTAGCTACATTGTCATGGTGAAGACTATGGCATGGTGGTTGTATTCTTACTTTCAATATAATGCCGTCCTGGCTACATTATCTTGGTCGCTATATCATCTTGATGGCTATATTGTTATGGTTAATTTTGTCTTTCGGGATATATTTTGTAATTAGTGACAATACTGTAGTGATTATATGATCATGATAACATTTTCATGAAAACTTATGTGGTATTGTAAGTGTAAGTGAATGGATATCATCTCATCATGTCACTTAAATTGTCATGATTTTTACACTATGATCTTGTTTATGTCAACCTGCTGATTATATAATCATGATTGGTGTTTGATTATGGTAACTATATTGCAATGTTGTTTTATTTCATTGTGATAATTTTGTCATACTGACAACAATTCCATGACAGATATAATGTTATGACCATATCATGATGATAAATCCTGTCTGAGTGACTATTTTTTCACAGAGACTATATTGTCCTGGAATCTATATTTTTGCTATGATCCGAAAACGACTATCTATTAACAGTATCTATTTTGTCAGCTGGATATATTGCGATTGTGAATATAAGTTGAATGTTTCTATATCTTTGCTTTGATTATATTGTCATATCAGTTATATGATCATGGTACCTTTATTGTCATAGTGAATAGATTGTCGTCGTGACTATATTTCATAATGGCTGAATTGTCATAGCAAATATCTTGACATGGGGGCTATATTTTCATGATATTTATAAATACATTGTAAAATTACTGTCAAGGTGACTCTATTGTCCTGGTGATTGAGTTATATCGTGATATTATTGTCAAGATGGCTGTATTATCATGATGGCTATATTGTATTTGCTGTATTTCAATTTTACGCTTTTGTGAAGATAGCTTTACTGTCAGTGTACCTATATTGTCATGGAGAATATATTTTCATAGTGGAATTATTGTCATTATGAACATACTGTCATTTTGACCATCTCCTTATTTTTGTTACATTTCTATCATATATATATCATCACCTAGGCTATATTAGCAACGTGATCTTTTTTTACGATTACTATATTTTCATTTTTTTAATCATGCATTTTTTGTCGTAAGTGATACATTATCATAATAACTATAACATTGCGGTAACAATATATTTGCATTTTGACTATAATGTTATTATGACAATGATATCACGTTGGATATCTTGCCAAAGTAACTTTACTGTCATGGTGTCTATTTCATCATGATGGTTATAATGTCATGGTGACTACATTTTCACGGTAGCTTTTATATTTGTGTGGGGTTTCCCCTTGAGGATGTATCATTATAAAACGAGATTCTCATTTTGATTAAAACATTAGGGGACTACATTGTCGTGATATGCTATATTGTTATGGTTTCAGGAATTCCATTGTATATGTATTATTATGTTGGCTATATTCCAATGGAAGCCATAGTGGCAGAGTGGCTATATTTTCATAATATAATAATTTTGTTTTGTCATTATATTCCGATTGTGTGTATATTGTCATGGTAACTGTTGCAAGAATATCTATACTGTCATTTGATTTATTGAATTGGTGGCAATATTATATTGATATGGTAACTATATTGCCATGGTGGCTATATTGTTAAATGAATATATTTCCATGATGGCTAATTGTTATTTTTTGTTATATTAAAAGAGGGTGATTGTCTTTTCATGTTGCCTATATATCAGGGTACCTATATTGTTATCATAAGATTACAGTCATAAAAACAATATAGTCGCCATGCCAATATTTTCACCTTAATGATATGGGTATCCTGATAATATATCGCTTATAACAGAATATGCAGGATTAAAAAATGACAATATACCACCTATAAAAAAAATCACCTTCCCAATATAGCAAACTGACGATATATATAACATAGCAATGTAACACAAATTAGAAGATAGCCAAAATGACTTTATTTCATGATGACAATTGCGTCACTATGAAAATTTGTTCCCAATGAAAGTTTAGCTACACTGACATTAAAGCTATATTCACTAAATAGTAACATTGAAAACGCATCAAACGACAATATGGCCACCATGATTATACAGCCACCATAACAATAATGTTACAACATGAATCAATCACTGTGATATTAGAGTAAACTTGAAAATTTTTTTACAATTACCATAAAAGTATCATGAGAAGATAGCATGTATATCAACATATTTCTCATAACAATTTAGCCATTATGATAGTATAGTCACAACTACATTATATTCACTATAACAACAAAGCCACCATGGACATATAACACATAACAATATCGTCAACGCAACATTAAAGAAACATTCAGATTATGTTCACAACGTCAATATAGCCACCTGACAATATACATACCGTGACAAAATAGTCGCTTTGGGATCATAGGAAACATATAGCCTCTGAAGTATATAGTGTTCAGGAGACAATAGCGTCCAAAACAGAATTTATCAATAGTGTACAGCCGCCTTGACAGTATAGCCCATAAAACAATGTCAGAACCATGAAAATGTACCTGCCATACCAATATAACTACTATCAAAATGAAGTCAACAAACCAAAATGATCAAAAAGATATTGCCATTGCTATGTAGTTACAATAATCGTACATTAATGATGATAATGTAATCAGCATTTTCACATAAGCACCATCACCGTTTAAAAGCATGACAAACTAAGTTACATGATGATATGATATCCAGACAGATACACTCAAGATGCCAAATAAGCCGTCATAGAAATATTATCATAATCATATAATCACAACCAAATGGTAGGTAAAGACAAAATACATCCCCAACGATGAAATTGACCGTAGCAATATAGCGATCAAGTTGATATAGCGACCAAGATAATGTAGCCAGGATGGCGTTATATTGAACATAACAATACACCCGCCATGCCAATATCGTCATCTTTACAATGTAGCTTACAAGAAATATAATAGCCTTGACAATGTAGGTACCATGATAATGTATTCCCCTGAAAAAATGTCCAAAACAACAGTTGGGCTGCGAACACTATATCACCATGCTAATCTTGCCAAAATTCTAGTATAGCCATCATGGCAATGTACCAAAAGGAAAAAAAATACCCACCACAATATGATAGGTAATTTAACAATATAGCTATTCTGACAAAAAGCCATGATGGCAATATAGTTACCATAAGAATGTAATCTTAATGACAGTATAGCCTTCGTGAACATTGAGTTACGATGACAAGACAATAATGATTACCATACAGTCTCTATGACAATATTGCCATCAATTTAATAAATCAAATGACAATATAGAAATTATGGCAACACAGTCACCATGACAATATATTCAAAAATACAATAAAATACTAATAACAAAATGATCAAACCATGAAAATATAGCCACCCTGACACTACGGCTTCCATTGTAGTGTAACCAACATAATATACGTTCACAATGACAGTGCTGAAACTATAACAATATAGCATATCATGACAATGTATTAACCTCATAATTTAAACGAAATGAAATATCCGTTTTTATAATGATATATCTCCAAGGGTAAATCAACACCATCAAATAAGCTACAATGAAAATGTAGTCACATCTAGTTATCTTAGCAATATAGCCACTAAGATATTGTGGTCATAATGACAATATAGTCACCATGACAATACACTGTCACTTTAATGATATAGTTATCAAGATAATGTATCACTCATGAAAAAATATACGTGATTAAAAAAAATGACAATATAGCAACTATAAAGAGATCACCTTGCCAATATATCCAAGGTGACGATATGTAAATCTTCGCAATGCAACCAAAATGAGCAGATAGCCAAAATGACGATATGTTCATAATGACAATACTGCTACTACGAAAATATATTCCCCATGACACTATAGCTACAATGACAATAAATCAACCCTCACAAAAGAGTAACATTGAAAATACAGGAAACGACAATATAGCCACCATGACAATGCAGCGTTCATGATAATAATGTCACGTTTTACATCAATCGCCAGGCTATTAGAGTCACCTTGAGAGTAATATTTCAATGACTTTATGAATATCATGAAAATATAGCCCTCATGTCAACATATTTCCTATGACAATTTAGCCATTATGATAATACAGTCACGACGACAAGATATTCACTATGACAATAAAGCTACCATGATCATATAACTGATATGACAATATAGACTTTAGGATATGTAGTATCCAGGACAATATAGAAATTACGGCAACACAGTAACCATGAGAATATACTCACAAATACAATAAATTCGTCATAACAAAATGATCTAACCATGAAAATATAGTTACCCTGCCATTATGACTTTAATTGTAATGTAACCAACATAATGTATATTCAACATGACAGTACTGAAACTATAACAATATCGCATATCATGGCAATATATTCACATGATAATTTAAAAAAAAGGAAATTCTCGTTTTTATAATATATCTTCAAGGGAAAATCAAAACCATTAAATATGCTACAATGAAAATGCCGTCAAACTGTCATTATAATCATCATCATGAAATAGTCACCATGACAGTATAGTTATCTTAGCAATATTCCACTAAGAGATTATAGTCATATCGTCAACATTGTCACAATGACAATATACTGTCACTTTAATAGTAAGCTTATCACGATAATGTATCACTTATGAAAAAATATGCATGACTAAAAAAAATTACAACATAGCAACTATAAAAGAGATCCCCTTGACAATATAGCTAAGGTGACGATATGTAAATCTTCGCAATATAACCAAAATGAGTAGATAGCCAAAAATGACGGTACGTTCATAATGACAATACTGCTGCTATGAAAATATATACCCCATGACACTATAGCTACAATGAAAATAAAGCAATCTTCACAAAAGAGTAACAGTGAAAATACAGCAAACGACTATATAGCCACCATGAAAGTACAGCCACTATGACAGTAATGTCACGATATAATTCACTGACTATATAAACATCATGAAAATAAGGCTTCCATGTCAACATACTTACCATGACAATTTAACCAATATGATAATATAGTCAAGACGGCAATATATTAACTATAACAATATAGCCATGATCATATAAGTTATATGACAATACAGTCAAGGCAACAATAAGGAAGCCTTCAAATCATATTCATTATGGCAATATACGCACCTGACAATATTGATGCTGTAACAAAATAGTCTCTTTCGGATCATAGCAAACATATAGGCTCCAGGACAATATAGTGTCCATGACAAAATAGCGACCAAGAGAAGATTCTTAATTAAGATATAGTCACCTTGACAGTATAGCCGATAAAACAATGAAACAACAATGAAAATGTACCTGCCATAACAATATAGCTACCATGAAAATGCAGGCAACATGACAAAATTGTCACAATGAAATATAATCGCCATTAGAATTTAGTTACCATAATCATATATCAATCATGATAATATCATCAGGAGGCTGACATAAACACCATCACAGTATAAAAACCATGACAATATACTGACACGATAATATGATATCCATACACTTGCACTCACATTACCAAATAAGCCGCCATGAAAATATTATCATGATCATATGATTAAAACAAAATTGTAGTTAATGACAAATATATCCCAACGACAAAATTAAGCACAGCAATATAGCCAGCAAGTAAATATAGCGACCAAGATAATGTAATTAGGATGGAATTATGTTGAAAGTTACAATACAGCCACAAAGGCAATATCGTCACCATGAGAATGGAGCTACAATGAAAATATAGTAATATTGACAATGTAGCTACTGTGATAATAAAATCCCATGGAACATATCCACAATAACAGTTTATTTGCTAAGACACTATATCACCTTGCCAATATCGCCAAAATGTTAGTCCAGGCCTCATGGCAATATGCCACCAGAAAAAGAAAATAAGCACCACAATGATATAGCTAACTTAACAATATAGCTACCCTGATAATATATTCAATATGAAAAGACAGTCACCTCCTTACAGTATAACAAAAATGAAAAATAGCTATCATAGCAATGTAGTCACCTATTAATATAGTCACCATGGCAATATAGTTACCATAACCATGTAATCATAACTAGAATATAACCAACATGACTATATAGTCAAGATGACATGCAACTATCATGACAATACAGGCAACATGACGTTAGAGTCTCTACGACAATATTGCAATCGCTTCAACAAATCAATTGATAATATAGGTATTACTGGAACAGTCACCATGGCAGTGTTATCACATATGCAATATAACCGCGATAACACAATTGTTTCTTACATTTTCATATGTATATATATGTATGTGTGTGTGTGTGTATATGTGCGTGTGTGTGTGTAGGTGTGTGTATATGTGCGTGTGTGTGTGTAGGTGTGTGTATATGTATATGTATATATATATGTATATTGTCCCTGGGGATAGGGGTGAAAGAATGCTTCCCACGTATTCCTCGTGTGTCGTAGAAAGCGACTAGAGGGGACGGGAGCGTGGGGCCAGAAATCCTCCCCTCCTTGTATTAACTTTCTAAAATGGGAAACAGAAGAAGGAGTCACGCGGGGAGTGCTCATCCTCCTCGAAGGCTCAGAGTGGGGTGCCTAAATGTGTGTGGATGTAACCAAGATGTGAAAAAAGGAGAGATAGGTAGTATGTTTGAGGAAAGGAACCTGGATGTTTTGGCTCTGAGTAAAACGAAGCTCAAGGGTAAAGGGGAAGAGTGGTTTGGGAATGTCTGGGGAGTAAAGTCAGGGGTTAGTGAGAGGACAAGAGCAAGGGAAGGAGTAGCAATACTCCTGAAACAGGAGTTTTGGGAGTATGTGAGAGAGTGTAAGAAAGTAAATTCTCAATTAATATGGGTAAAACTGAAAGTTGATGGAGAGAGGTGGGTGATTATTGGTGCATATGCACCTGGGCATGAGAAGAAAGATCATGAGAGGCAAGTGTTTTGGGAGCAGCTGAATGAGTGTGTTAGTGGTTTTGATGCACGAGACCGGGTCATAGTGATGGGTGATTTGAATGCAAAGGTGAGTAATTGTAGGAGTTGAGGGAATAATTGGTATACATGGGGTGTTCAGTGTTGTAAATGGAAATGGTGAAGAGCTTGTAGATTTATGTGCTGAAAAAGGACTGATGATTGGGAATACCTGGTTTAAAAAGCGAGATATACATAAGTATACTTATGTAAGTAGGAGAGATGGCCAGAGAGCGTTATTGGATTACGTGTTAATTGACAGGCGTGCGAAAGAGAGACTTTTGGATGTTAATGTGCTGAGAGGTGCAACTGGAGGGATGTCTGATCATTATCTTGTGGAGGCTAAGGTGAAGATTTGTATGGGTTTTCAGAAAAGAAGAGTGAATGTTGGGGTGAAGAGGGTGGTGAGAGTAAGTGAGCTTGGGAAGGAGACCTGTGTGAAGAAGTACCAGGAGAGACTGAGTACAGAATGGAAAAAGGTGAGAACAATGGAAGTAAGGGGAGTGGGGGAGGAATGGGATGTATTTAGGGAATCAGTGATGGATTGCGCAAAAGATGCTTGTGGCATGAGAAGAGTGGGAGGTGGGTTGATTAGAAAGGGTAGTGAGTGGTGGGATGAAGAAGTAAGAGTATTAGTGAAAGAGAAGAGAGAGGCATTTGGACGATTTTTGCAGGGAAAAAATGCAATTGAGTGGGAGATGTATAAAAGAAAGAGACAGGAGGTCAAGAGAAAGGTGCAAGAGGTGAAAAAAAGGGCAAATGAGAGTTGGGGTGAGAGAGTATCATTAAATTTTACGGAGAATAAAAAGATGTTCTGGAAGGAGGTAAATAAAGTGCGTAAGACAAGGGAGCAAATGGGAACTTCAGTGAAGGGCGCAAATGGGGAGGTGATAACAAGTAGTGGTGATGTGAGAAGGAGATGGAGTGAGTATTTTGAAGGTTTGTTGAATGTGTTTGATGATAGAGTGGCAGATATAGGGTGTTTTGGTCGAGGTGGTGTGCAAAGTGAGAGGGTTAGGGAAAATGATTTGGTAAACAGAGAAGAGGTAGTAAAAGCTTTGCGGAAGATGAAAGCCGGCAAGGCAGCAGGTTTGGATGGTATTGCAGTGGAATTTATTAAAAAAGGGGGTGACTGTATTGTTGACTGGTTGGTAAGGTTATTTAATGTATGTATGACTCATGGTGAGGTGCCTGAGGATTGGCGGAATGCGTGCATAGTGCCATTGTACAAAGGCAAAGGGGATAAGAGTGAGTGCTCAAATTACAGAGGTATAAGTTTGTTGAGTATTCCTGGTAAATTATATGGGAGGGTATTGATTGAGAGGGTGAAGGCATGTACAGAGCATCAGATTGGGGAAGAGCAGTGTGGTTTCAGAAGTGGTAGAGGATGTGTGGATCAGGTGTTTGCTTTGAAGAATGTATGTGAGAAATACTTAGAAAAGCAAATGGATTTGTATGTAGCATTTATGGATCTGGAGAAGGCATATGATAGAGTTGATAGAGATGCTCTGTGGAAGGTATTAAGAATATATGGTGTGGGAGGCAAGTTGTTAGAAGCAGTGAAAAGTTTTTATCGAGGATGTAAGGCATGTGTACGTGTAGGAAGAGAGGAAAGTGATTGGTTCTCAGTGAATGTAGGTTTGCGGCAGGGGTGTGTGATGTCTCCATGGTTGTTTAATTTGTTTATGGATGGGGTTGTTAGGGAGGTAAATGCAAGAGTTTTGGAAAGAGGGGCAAGTATGAAGTCTGTTGGGGATGAGAGAGCTTGGGAAGTGAGTCAGTTGTTGTTCGCTGATGATACAGCGCTGGTGGCTGATTCATGTGAGAAACTGCAGAAGCTGGTGACTGAGTTTGGTAAAGTGTGTGGAAGAAGAAAGTTAAGAGTAAATGTGAATAAGAGCAAGGTTATTAGGTACAGTAGGGTTGAGGGTCAAGTCAATTGGGAGGTGAGTTTGAATGGAGAAAAACTGGAGGAAGTGAAGTGTTTTAGATATCTGGGAGTGGATCTGGCAGCGGATGGAACCATGGAAGCGGAAGTGGATCATAGGGTGGGGGAGGGGGCGAAAATTCTGGGAGCCTTGAAGAATGTGTGGAAGTCGAGAACATTATCTCGGAAAGCAAAAATGGGTATGTTTGAAGGAATAGTGGTTCCAACAATGTTGTATGGTTGCGAGGCGTGGGCTATGGATAGAGTTGTGCGCAGGAGGATGGATGTGCTGGAAATGAGATGTTTGAGGACAATGTGTGGTGTGAGGTGGTTTGATCGAGTAAGTAACGTAAGGGTAAGAGAGATGTGTGGAAATAAAAAGAGCGTGGTTGAGAGAGCAGAAGAGGGTGTTTTGAAGTGGTTTGGGCACATGGAGAGAATGAGTGAGGAAAGATTGACCAAGAGGATATATGTGTCGGAGGTGGAGGGAACGAGGAGAAGAGGGAGACCAAATTGGAGGTGGAAAGATGGAGTGAAAAAGATTTTGTGTGATCGGGGCCTGAACATGCAGGAGGGTGAAAGGAGGGCAAGGAATAGAGTGAATTGGAGCGATGTGGTATACCGGGGTTGACGTGCTGTCAGTGGATTGAATCAAGGCATGTGAAGCGTCTGGGGTAAACCATGGAAAGCTGTGTAGGTATGTATATTTGCGTGTGTGGACGTATGTATATACATGTGTATGGGGGGGGGTTGGGCCATTTCTTTCGTCTGTTTCCTTGCGCTACCTCGCAAACGCGGGAGACAGCGACAAAGTATAATAGAAAAAAAAAATATAACAAAATTATCCTACCATGAAAATTTAGCCACCCTGCCACTGCAATATAGCTAACATAATAATACATTCACTACGACAGTACTGAAACCATGACAATATATCATATCATGACAATGTAGTCACCTGATGACAGTCGCGCACCAGCTACCGACGTGTACGGAGCTGCTATCGTCTTTCAGAGCTAGGTTGTAGCTACTCCTCTCTGCGTTGTCGCTACCCTTGCTTTGTTTTGAAGGTTTATCTTATATGATCATGATTGGTGTATGATTATCGAAACCTTAATGTGATATCATTTGTATTTACATTGTAATGAATTTGTCATAGTAACTATATTTTCATGTAAGCTATATTGTTAGGGTAGGTTAATTTTCATTGTTGTTCCACTGTTTTATTGGCTATAATGTCAAGGTGACTGTATTGTGATGATAAATCCTGTCTTCTTCGCTATTTTGTCATAGAAACTATATTCTCTTGGACGCTATATGTTTGCTATGATCCAAAAATGACTGTTTTGTCACAGTATCTATATTTTCATGTGGCCGTATTTTCAGAGTGGATATAATTTATAAATGCGTTTATTGTTGCGTTGACTATAGTGTCATATCATTTATGTTATCATGGTGGCTTTATTGTTATGGTGAATATATTAGCGTCTTCACTATATTATCAGAATGGCGAAACTGTCACTTTAAAGATATTCATATGGAGGCTATATTTTCACGACAAATATATTTATATCGACGCTATATTTTCATGATGTTCATGTACTCATTTTATATTCACTATCAAGGTGATGCTAATGTCCTGGCGATTGATTTATATCGAGAGATTATTATCATGGTGGCTATACTTTCTTGATGGCTGTATAGTCGTTTACTATTATTTCAATACTACTCTTTTTGTGAAGATGGCTTTATTGTCAGTAAGGCTGGAGAATCGTGGGGAACATATTTTCATAGTTTCAGTATTCTCATTATGAACATACCGTCGTTCTGGTTATCATCTCTTTTTCTTTACTTTGCTATGATTTATATATCGTCACCTTGACTATAGTGGCAAGGTGATCTTTTTTATAGGTGATATACTGTCATATTCTAATCATGCATATTTTGTCACAAGCGATATATCATTTTGATAACTTAATTATTAAGGCGACAGTATTTCAATAGTGACTATATTGTCATAATGACTATAATCTCAGAGTGGCTATATTGCCATGGTCACTATTTTATCATGATATATATGTCATAGTGACTGTATTTTCATGGCAGCTTTCTAATGGTGTATAAAATTTTGTCCCTGAGGTTATACCATAATAGAAGCGAAATTTTTCTTTTTTATTAAATGATAAAGTGACTACATTGTCATGATATGCTATATTGTTATGGTTTCAGTACTGTCGAGGTGAATGTTATGTTATTGTGGCTATATTGTAATGGAAGCCATAGTGGCAGGGTGACTATATTTTCATGGTAGGATCATTTTATTATGACGATTATATAACATTTCTGAGTATATTGTCATCGTGATTGTGTTGCCATAATATTTATATTGTCATTTAACTTGTTGAATTAGTGGCAATATTGTCTTAGAGACTATTTTGATGTTTTCTGTATTGTCATGGTAGTTGTATTGTCATCGTGACTATAAGGACATGGTGACTATATTGCCATTAAGAATACATTGCTATGGTAATCATATTGCCATGATGGCTATATTGTTTGGTTACCATATTGCCATGATGGCTATATTGTTTAGTTACCATATTTCCATGATGGCTATTTGTCATTTTTTTTTTTTTTATATTTCAAGTAGGTGGCTGTCTTTTAATGTTACCTATATTGTCAGAGTAGTATATTGTCAAGTTAGCTATATCGTTGTGATGAGTATTTTTTCTGTTGATATATTGCCATGATGGCTATACTAACATTTTAGAGATATTGGCATGGTGATATATCGTCTTAGAAGCTAAACTCTTGTTGGGGCTATCTTTTGGATATTCTCTATCTTGAATATTTTGCCATGGCAGCTATTTTATCAGCGTTACTATATTTTCATGGTAGCTATATTGTCATGGTGACGACATTGGCACGGTGGCTCTATTGTAATTCTCAATACAATACTCGCTACATTATCTTGGTCGCTATAACAAGTTAATGGCTATATTGCTATGATTAACTTTGTCGTTGGGGATATATTTGTCACTACCTACAATATTGTTGTGATTATATGATCATGAAAACAATATATTCATGGCGCCTTCTTTGGTATTGTAAGTGTAAGTGTATGGATATATCATCATGTCACTTGTACTGTCATGGTTTTTATACTGTGATATTGTTTTTGTCAACCTGCTGATTATATGATCATTATTGGTCTATGATTATGGTAACTATATTGTAATTCCGATGATATTTCATTGTGATAATTTTGTTATGTTGACTAAAATTTCATGACATCTATAATGTTTTGGCAGGTACAGTTTCATAATTGTTACATTGTTTTATGGTCTATAATGTCACGGTGTCTATATTATAATGATATATCCTGTCTTGATCGCTATTTTGTCATAGAGACTATGTTGTCCTACCGGCTATATGTTTGCTATGATTCAAAAGCGACTATTTGTCACATTATCTATATTGTCATGTAGTTATACTGCCATAGTGAATATGATTTTTATATTTCTTTTTTGCTTCTTTGACTGTATCGTCACATCAGTTATATGATTAGTGTGGCTATATTGTTATAGTGAATAAATTGCCGTCATGACTATATTATCATAATGGCCAGATTATCATGGCAAACATGTTGACATGGAGGCTATATTTTAATGATATTTATATAGTCATTGTAAGTTTATTATCAAGGTGACTAATGACATGGTGATAATTTGTATTGTGACATTATTATCATGGTGGCTGAACTATGATGGTGGCTATATTCTCGTTTGCTGTATTTTCAATGTTGCTCTTTTGTGAATATGGCTTCGTTGTCAGTGTAGCTATAGCGTCATGGGGAACATATTTTCATAGTGGCAGTATTGTAATTATGACCATACCGTTATATTGGCTATCTTTTCATTTTAGTTACATTGCTATAATGTATATATCGTCACCTTAGCTATGTTGGCAAGATGATCTTTTTATAGGAGATTTATTGTCATTATCTAACTCTTGCATACTTTCTCATAAGCGAAATATTATCATGATAATTATATCTTCATGGTGACAATATTGTCATCGCGACTATATTATCATTATGACTATAATGTCACAGTGGCTATATTGCCAAGATAACTATATTGTCATGGTGACTTTTTTATCATGATTTTTATAATGTCATAATGACTGTATTTTCGTAGAAGTTTATTTAATGGTGTTGATATTGCCCTTGAGGATATACACATATAGAAGAGAAATTGTCATTTTGATTAAATTATCAGCTGACTACATTGCCATGATATGCTATACTGTTATGGTTTCAGTACCTTCATGGTAAATATCTTATTACTGTTTCTACATTGCAATGGAAACCAAAATGGTAGGTGGCTATATTTTCATGGTAGGATAATCTTATCATGGCGATTATATTGTATTTCTGAGTATATTGTCATGGTGACTATGTTGCCATAATATCTGTATTGTCATATAATTTGTCAAATTGATGGCAATATTGTCTTAGAGACGATACTGTCATGTTATCTGTATTGTCACGGTGGTTGCATTGTCAACGTAACTATAGAGTCATGTTGGCTACATTGTCGTTAAGATCACACTGTTATGCTAACTATATTACCATAGTGGCTGTATTGCTAAATCCCTATATCGCCATGGTGGCTATTTGTCATTTTTGTTATATAACAAGGAGGTGACTGTCTTTTCATATTGGGAATATTGTCAGAATAGCTATATTGTTGATTATTGGGTATATATATTTCTTTTCTGGCGGTATATTATCATGATGGCAATAATAACATTTTGGCGATATTGGCATAGCGATATAGTGTTTTAGCAGCTAGACTCTTATCGTAGATATTTTTCAATTGCATATTTCATCATTGTAGCTACATAGTCAAGGTTACTATATTTTCATTGTAGCTACATTGTCATGGTGAAGACATTGGCATGGTCGTTGTATTCTTATTTTCAATATAATGCCGTCCTGGCTTCATTATCTCGGTCGCTATGTCATCTTCATTCGCTATATTGTTATGGTTACTTTTGTCTTTCGGGATATATTTTGTAATTAGTGACAATACTGTTGTGATTATATGATCATGATAATATTTTCATGAAAACTTATGTGGTATTGTAAGTGTAAGTGAATGGATATCATCTCATCATGTCACTTAAATTGTCATGGTTTTTACACTATGATCTTGTTTATGTGAACCTGCTGATTATATAATCGTGATTGGTGTATGATTATGGTAACTACATTGTAATGTCGTTTTATTTCATTGTGATTATTTTGTCATGTTGACTACAATTCCATGACAGCTATAATGCTATGAGCATATCATGATGATAAAGCCTGTCTGAGTGACTGTTTTTTCACAGAGACTATATTGTCCTTGAGTCTATATTTTTGCTATGATCTGAAAACGACTATCTAGTAAATGTATCTATATTGTCAGGTGTTTATATTGCCATTGTGAATATAAGTTGAATGTTTTTATATTTTTGCTTTGATTATATTGTCATATCAGTTATGTGATCATGGTACCTTTATTGTCATAGTGAATATATTGTTGTCGTGACTATATTTTCATAATGGCTAAATTGTCATAGCAAATATCTTGACATGGGGGCTATGTTTTCATGATATTTATAAAGTCATTGAAAGATTACTGTCAAGGTGACTCTATTTTCCTGGTGATTGAGTTATATCGTGATATTATTGTCAAGATGGCTGTATTGTCATGGTGGCTATATTGTAGTTTGCTGTATCTTGATTTTACGCTTTTGTGAAGATAGCTTTACTGTCAGTGTACCTATAGTGTCATGGAGAATATATTTTCATAGTGGAATTATTGTCATTATGAACATACTGTCGTTTTGACCATCTCCTTATTTTTGTTATATTTATATCATATATATATCATCACCTTGGCTATATTAGCAACGTGATCTTTTTCTACGGTTGCTATATTTTCATTTTTTTAATCATGCATTTTTTGTCGTAAGTGATATATTATCATGATAACTATAAAATTGCGGTAACTATATATTGGCATTTTGACTATATTGTTACTATGACAATGATATCATGTTGGATATCTTGCCAAAGTAACTTTATTGTCATTGTGTCTATTTCATCATGATGGTTATAATGTCATGGTGACTACATTTTCACTGTAGCTTTGAGCCCTTGAGGATGTATCAATATAAAACGAGATTCTCATTTTGATTAAATCATTAGGGGACTACATTGTCGTGACATCCTATAGTGTTATGGTTTCAGGAATGTCATTGTATATGTATTATTATGTTGACTATACTCTAATGGAAGCCATAGTGGCAGAGTGGCTATATTTTCATAATATAATCATTTTGTTATGTCGATTATATTCCACGTGTGTGTATATTGTCATGGTGACTGTTGCCATAATATCTATACTGTCATTTGATTTGTTGAATTGGTGGCTATATTGTCATAATGTAATGTCATGGTTCCTGTATTGTCTCTGTGGTTGTATTGTCATCGTGTTTATATGGTCATGGTAGTTATATTTCCATTAAGATTATATTGATATGGTAACTATATTGCCATGGTGGCTATATTGTTAAGTGAATATATTGCCATGATGGCTATTTGTTATTTTTTGTTATATTACAAGGGGTGAGTGTCATTTCATGTTGCCTATATATCAGGGTACCTATATTGTTGTCATAAGATTACAGTCAGACAGACAATATAGTCGCCATGCCAATATTTTCACCTTAATGATATGGGTATCATGATAATATATCGCTTATAACAGAATATGCACGATTGAAAAATGACAATATACCACCTATAAAAAAAATCACCTTCCCAATATAACCAAGGTGCAGATATATATAACATAGCAATGTAACCCTAATTAGAAGATAGCCAGAATGACTTCATTTCATAATGACAATTGCTTCACTATGAAAATTTGTTCCCAATGAAAGTATAGCTACACTGACATTAAAGACATATTCACTAAATAGTAACATTGAAAACGCATCACACGACAATATAGCCACCATGATTGTACAGCCAACATAACAAAAATGTTAAAACATAAATCAATCACTATGATATTTGAGTAAACTAAATGTAATCAGTATTTTCACATAATCACCAACAACGTTTAAAAGCATGACAGACTAAGTTACATAATGATATGATATCCAGACAGATACACTCAAGACGCCAAATGAGCCGTCATAGAAATATTATCATGATCATATAATCACAACCAAATTGTAGGTAAAGACAAAATACATCCCCAACGATGAAACTGACCGTAGCAATATAGCCATCAAGTTGATATAGCGACCAAGATAATGTAGCCAGGATGGCGTTATATTGAACATAACAATACACCCGCCATGCCAATATCGTCATCTTTATAATGTAGCTTGTATGAAATATAGTAACCTTGACAATGTAGGTGCCATGATAATGTATTCCCATGAAAAAATGTCCAAAACAACAGTTGGGCTGCGAACACTATATCACCATGCTAATTTGCAAAAATTCTAGTATAGCTATCATGGCAATATACCAAAAGGAATAAAGATACCCACCACAATAAGATACCTAAATTAAGAATATAGCTACTCTGAGAAAAAGCCATGATGGCAATATAGTTACCATAAGAATGTAATCTTAACGACAGTATAGCCATCATGACCATAGAGTCACGATGACATGACAACCATGATGACCATACAGGCAACATGACAATACAGTCTCTATGACAATGTTGCGATCAATTTACTAAATCAAATGACAATATAGAAATTATGGCAACCCAGTCACCATGACAATATATTCAAAAATACAATAAAATACTAATAAGAAAATGATCAAACCATGAAAATATAGCCACCCTGCGACTATGGCTTCCATTGTAATGTTGCCAACATAATATACATTCACCATGACAGTACTGAAACTATAACAATATAACATATCATGACAATGTATTCACCTCATAATTTAAACAAAATGAAATATCCGTTTTTATAATAATATATCTCCAAGGGTAAATCAACACCATTAAATAAGCTACAATGAAAATGTAGTCAAACGTAGTTATCTTAGCAATATAGCCACTAAGAGATTGTAGTCATAATGACAATATAGTCACCATGACGATATACTGTCACTTTAATGATATAGTTATCAAGATAATGTATCACTCATGAAAAAATATACATGATTAAAAAAAATGACAATATAGCAACTATAAAGAGATAACCTTGCCAATATAACCAAGGTGACGATATGTAAATCTTCGCAATGAAACCAAAATGAGCAGATAGCCAAAATGACGATATGTTCATAATGACAATACTGCTACTACGAAAATATATTCCCCATGACACTATAGCTACAATGACAATAAAGCAATCTTCACAAAAGAGTAACATTGAAAATACAGGAAACGACAATATAGCCACCATGACAATGTAGCCATCGTGACAACAATGTCACGATATACATCAATCGCCAGGCTATTAGAGTCACCGTGATAGTAATCTTTCACTGACTATGAATATCATGAAAATATAGCCCTCATGTCAACATATTTCCTATGACAATTAAGCCATTATGAAAATATAGTCACGACGACAAGATTTTCACTATGACAAAAAAGCTACCATGATCATATAACTGATATGACAATATAGATTTCAGGATTTGTAGTGTCCAGGACAGTATAGAAACTACGGCAACACAGTAACCATGAGAATATACTCACAAATACAATAAAGTCGTCATAACAAAATGATCCAACCATGAAAATATACTTACCCTGCCACTATGACTTTAATTGTAATGTAACCAACATAATATATATTCAACATGACAGTACTGAAACTATAACAATATCGCATATCATGGCAATACATTCACATGACCATTTTCAAAAAAGGAAATTTTCGTTTATATAATATATCTTCAAGGGCAAAATCAACACCATTAAATATGCTACAATGAAAATGCAACCAAACTGTCATTATAACCATCATCATGATATAGTCACCATGACAGTATAGTTATCTTAGCAATATAGCTACTAAGAGACTATAGTCATACTCTCAACATTGTCACAATGACAATATACTGTCACCTTAATAGTAAAGTTATCACGATAATGTATCGCTTATGAAAAAATATGCATGACCAAAAAAAAAAAATGACAACATAGCAACTATAAAAGAGATCAACTAGACAATATAGCCAGGGTGACGATATGTAATTCTTCGCAGTATAACGAAAATGAATAGATAGCCAAAATGACGGTATGTTCATAATGACAATACTGCTGCTAAGAAAATATATCCAACATGACACTATAGCTACAATGACAATAAAGCAATCTTCACAAAAGAGTAACAATGAAAATACAGGAAACGACAATATAGCCACTATGAAAGTACAGCCACAAAGACAATAATGTCACGATATAATTCACTGACTATATAAACATCATGAAAATAAGGCTTCCATGTCAACATACCATTACAATTTACCCAATATGAAAATATAGTCAAGACGGCAATATATTCACTATAACAATATAGCCATGATCATATGATTGATATGACAATACAGTCAACGCAACAATAAGGAAGCCTTCAAATTATATTCATTATGGCAATATAAGCACCTGACAATATTGATGCTGTGACAAAATAGTCTCTCCCGGATCATAGAAAAAATATAGGCTCCAGGACAATATAGTGTCCATAACAAAATAGCGACCAAGACAAGATTTTTGATTAATATATATCACCTTGACAGTATAGCCGATAAAACAATGAAACAACAATAAAAATGTACCTGCCATAACAATATAGCTACCATGAAAATACAGGTAACATGACAAAATTGTCACAATGAAATATAATCGCCATTATAATTTAGTTACCATAATTATATATCAATCATGATAATATCATCAGGAGGCTGACATAAACACCATCACAGTATAAAAACCATGACAATATAGTGTCATTATAACATGATATCCATACACTTGAACTCACATTACCAATTAAGCCGCCATGAAAATATTGTTATCATGATCATATGATTAAAAAAAATTTTAGTTAATGTCAAAATATATCCTCAACGACAAAATTAAACATAGCAATATAGCCAGCAAGTAAATATAGCGACGAAGATAATGTAGTTAGGATGGCATTATATTGAAAATAACAATATAGCCACAATGGCAATATCGTCATCACGAGAATGGAGCTACGATGAAAATATAGTAACATTGACAATGTAGCTACTATGATGATAAAATCCCATGGAACATATCCACAATAACAGTTTATTTGCTAAGACACTATATCACCATGCCAATATCGCCAAAATATTAGTCTAGTCATCATGGCAATATACCACCAGAAAAAGAAAACAAGCACCACAATGATATAGCTAACTAAACAATATAGCTACCCTGATAATATATTCAATATGAAAAGACAGTCACCTCCTTACAGTATAACAAAAATGAAATATAGCTATCATGACAGTGTAGTCACCTATCAATATAGTCACCATGGCAATATAGTTACCATAACCATGTAATCATAACTGGAATATAACCAACATGACTATATAGTCAAGATGACATGCAACCATCATGACAATACAGGCAACATGACATTAGAGTCTCTACGACAATATTGCAGTCGCTTCAACAAATTAAATGATAATATTGATATTACTGGAACACAGTCACCATGACAGTATTTCCGCAAATGCAATATAACCGCGATAACAAAATTATCCTACCATGAAAATTTAGCCACCTTGCCACTGCAATATAGCTAACGTAATAATATATTCACTAAGACTGTACTGAAACAATGACAATATAGCATATCATGACAATGTAGTCACCTGATGACAGTCGCGCACCAGCTATCGACGTGTACGGAGCTGCTATCGTCTTTCAGAGCTAGGTTGTAGCTATTCCTCCCTGCGTTGTCGCTAGCCTTGCTTTGTTTTGAAGGTTTTATCTTATATGATAATGATTGGTATATGATTATCGAAACCATACTGTGATATCGTTTGTATTTCATTGTAATGAATTTGTCATAGTAAATATATTTTCATGTAAGCTATATTGTTATCGTAGGTACATTTTCATGGTTGTTCCACTTTTTTATTGGCTGTACTGTCAAGGTGACTGTATTGTGATGATAAATCCTGTCTTCTTCGCTATTTTGTCATAGAGACTATATTCTCTTGGACGCTATACGTTTACTATGATGCAAAAATGACTATTTTGTCACAGTATCTATATTTTCATGTGGCTGTATTCTCAGAGTCGATATGATCAATAAATGCGTTTATTATTGCGTTGACTATATGGTCATATCATGTATGTGATCATAGTGGCTTTATTGTTATGGTGAATATATTAGCGTCTTGACTATATTATCGGAATGGCAAAAGTGTTAATTTAAAGATATTCATATGGAGGCTATATTTTCACGACAAATATATTTATATGGACGCTATATGTTCATGATGTTCATGTATTCATTGTATATTTATTATCAAGGTGACGCTAATGTCCTGGCGATTGATTTATATCGAGAGATTATTGTCATGGTGGCTGTACTGTCTTGATGGCTGCATAGTCGTTTGCTATTTTTTCAATAGTACTCTTTTTGTGAAGATGGCTTTATTGTCAGTGAAGCTGGAGAATCGTGGGGAACATATTTTCATAGTTGCAGTATTGTCATTATGAACATCCCGTCGTTCTGGTTATCATCTCTTTTTCTTTACGTTGCTATGATGTATATATCGTCACCTTGACTATAGTGCCAAGGTGATCTTTTTATAGGTGCTATACTGTCATTTTCTAATCATGCATATTTTGTCACAAGCGATATATCATTTTGATAACTTTATTATTAAGGTGACAGTATTTTGATAGCGACTATATTGTCATAATGACTATAATCTCAGAGTGGCTATATTGCCGTGGTCACTATTTTATCATGATATTAATGTCATAGTGACTGTATTTTCATGGCAGCTTTTTAATGGTGTATAAAATCTGGTTCCTGAGGTTATACCATAATAGAAGCGAAATTTTTATTTTTCATTAAATGATCAAGTGACTACATTGTCATGATATGCTACATTGTTATAGTTTCAGTACTGTCGTGGTGAATGTTTTGTTATTGTGGCTATATTGTAATGGAAGCCATAGTGGCAAGGTGACTATATTTCCATGGTAGGATCATTTTATCATGACGATTATATAACATTTCTGAGTATATTGTCATCGTGATTGTGTTGCCATAATATCTATATTGTCATCTAACTTGTTGAATTAGTGGCAATATTGTCTTAGAGACTGTATTTTGATGTTTTCTGTATTGTCATAGTAGTTGTATTGTCATCGTGACTATTAAGACATGGTGACTATATTGCCATTAAGAATACATTGCTATAGTAATCATATTGCAATGATGGCAATATTGTTTGGTTACCATATTGCCATGATGGCCATATTGTTTAGTTACCATATTGCCATGATGGCTATTTGTCTTTTTTTTTTATATTTCAAGGAGGTGGCTGTCTTTTAATGATACCTATATTGTCAGAGTAGTATATTGTCAAGTTAGCTATTTCGTTGTGATGAGTATTTTTTCTGTTGATATATTGCCATGATGGCTATACTAACATTTTAGAGATATTGGCATGGTGATATATCGTCTTAGCAGCTAAACTCTTGTTGTGGCTATCTTTTGGGTATTTTCTATCTTGAATATTTTGCCATGGCAGCTACATTATCAACGTTACTATATCTTCATGGTAGCTTATTGTCATGGTGACGACATTGGCACGGTGGCTGCATTGTAATTCTCAATACAATGCTCGCTACATTATCTTAGTCGCTATAACAAGTTGATGGCTATATTGCTATGATTAATTTTGTACTTGGGGATATATTTGTCATTACCTACAATATTGTTGTGATTATATGATCATGATAACAATATATTCATGGCGGCTTCTTTGGTATTGTAAGTGTATGTGTATGGATATCATATCATCATGTCACTTATACTGTCATGGTTTTTATACTGTGATATTGTTTATGTCAACCTGCTGATTATATGATCATGATTGGTGTATGATTATGGTAACTATATTGTAATGCCGATGATATTTCATTATGTTAATTTTGTCATTTACAACACTGAACACCCCATGTATACCAATTATTCCCTGAACTGCCACATCACTCACCATTGCATTTAAATCACCCATCACTATAATCCGGTCTCGTGCATCAAAACCACTAACACACTCATTCAGCTGCTCCCAAAACACTTGCCTCTCATGATCTTTCTTCTCATGCCCAGGTGCATATGCACCAATAATCACCCACCTCTCTCCATCAACTTTCAGTTTTACCCATATTAATCGAGAATTTACTTTCTTACATTCTATCACATACTCCCACAACTCCTGTTTCACGAGTATTGCTGCTCCTTCCCTTGCTCTTGTCCTCTCACTAACCCCTGACTTTACTCCCCAGACATTCCCAAACCACTCTTCCCCTTTACCCTTGAGCTTCGTTTCAATCAGAGCCAAAACATCCAGGTTCCTTTCCTCAAACATACTACCTATCTCTCCTTTTTTCACATCTTGGTTACATCCACACACATTTAGGCACCCCACTCTGAGCCTTCGAGGAGGATGAGCACTCCCCGCGTGACTCCTTCTGTTTCCCATTTTAGAAAGTTAATACAAGGAGGGGAGGATTTCTGGCCCCCCGCTCCCGTCCCCTCTAGTCGCTTTCTACGACACGCGAGGAATACGTGGGAAGTATTCTTTCACCCCTATCCCCAGGGATAATATACACATATATATACATACACACACACACACACACACATACATACGCACATATACACACACACACACACATATACATATATATACATATGAAAAACGTAAGAAACAATTTAGGAAACTGAAACTTCTAGCTTGAAATGAAATGGAAAAATGGATGTCACATAATGGTTCAACCTCTGGCTATGGAAAAAGGAAATGTATAATTTATTTACACAAACGTCAATAGTAGTTCTCATCAATTTGACCACTGTATCAATAAGCTTCAATGTTGTAAATGGAAATGGTGAGGAGCTTGTAGATTTATGTGCTGAAAAAGGACTGATGATTGGGAATACCTGGTTTAAAAAGCGAGATATACATAAGTATACTTATGTAAGTAGGAGAGATGGCCAGAGAGCGTTATTGGATTACGTGTTAATTGACAGGCGTGCGAAAGAGAGACTTTTGGATGTTAATGTGCTGAGAGGTGCAACTGGAGGGATGTCTGATCATTATCTTGTGGAGGCTAAGGTGAAGATTTGTATGGGTTTTCAGAAAAGAATAGTGAATGTTGGGGTGAAGAGGGTGGTGAGAGTAAGTGAGCTTGGGATGGAGACCTGTGTGAGGAAGTACCAGGAGAGACTGAGTACAGAATGGAAAAAGGTGAGAACAATGGAAGTAAGGGGAGTGGGGGAGGAATGGGATGTATTTCGGGAATCAGTGATGGATTGCGCAAAAGATGCTTGTGGCATGAGAAGAGTGGGAGGTGGGTTGGTTAGAAAGGGTAGTGAGTGGTGGGATGAAGAAGTAAGAGTATTAGTGAAAGAGAAGAGAGAGGCATTTGGACGATTTTTGCAGGGAAAAAATGCAATTGAGCGGGAGATGTATAAAAGAAAGGAACAGGAGGTCAAGAGAAAGGTGCAAGTGGTGAAAAAAAGGGCAAATGAGAGTTGGGGTGAGAGAGTATCATTAAATTTTAGGGAGAATAAAAAGATGTTCTGGAAGGAGGTAAATAAAGTGCGTAAGACAAGGGAGCAAATGGGAACTTCAGTGAAGGGCGCAAATGAGGAGGTGATAACAAGTAGTGGTGATGTGAGAAGGAGATGGAGTGAGTATTTTGAAGGTTTGTTAAATGTGTTTGATGATAGAGTGGCAGATATAGGGTGTTTTGGTCGAGGTGGTGTGCAAAGTGAGAGGGTTAGGGAAAATGATTTGGTAAAAAGAGAAGAGGTAGTGAAAGCTTTGCGGAAGATGAAAGCCGGCAAGGCAGCAGGCTTGGATGGTATTGCAGTGGAATTTATTAAAAAAAGGGGTGTCTATATTGTTGACTGGTTGGTAAGGCTATTTAATGTATGTATGACTCATGGTGAGGTGCCTGAGGATTGGCGGAATGCGTGCATAGTGCCATTGTGCAAAGGCAAAGGGGATAAGGGTGAGTGCTCAAATTACAGAGGTATAAGTTTGTTGAGTATTCCTGGTAAATTATATGGGAGGATATTGATTGAGAGGGTGAAGGCATGTACAGAGCATCAGATTGGGGAAGAGCAGGTGTGGTTTCAGAAGTGGTAGAGGATGTGTAGATCAGGTGTTTGCTTTGAAGAATGTATGTGAGAAATACTTGGAAAAGCAAATGGATTTGTATGTAGCATTTATGGATCTAGAGAAGTCATATGATAGAGTTGATAGAGATGCTCTGTGGAAGGTATTAAGAATATATGGTGTGGGAGGAAAGTTGTTAGAAGCAGTGAAAAGTTTTTATCGAGGATGTAAGGCATGTGTACGTGTAGGAAGAGAGGAAAGTGATTGGTTCTCAGTGAATGTAGGTTTGCGGCAGGGGTGTGTGATGTCTCCATGGTTGTTTAATTTGTTTATGAATGGGGTTGTCAGGGAGGTAAATGCAAGAGTTTTGGAAAGAGGGGCAAGTATGAAGTCAGTTGGGGATGAGAGAGCTTGGGAAGTGAGTCACTTGTTGTTCGCTGATGATACAGCGCTGGTGGCTGATTCATGTGAGAAACTGCAGAAGCTGGTGACTGAGTTTGGTAAAGTGTGTGGAAGAAGAAAGTTAAGAGTAAATGTGAATAAGAGCAAGGTTATTAGGTACAGTAGGGTTGAGGGTCAAGTCAATAGGGAGGTGAGTTTGAATGGAGAAAAACTGGAGGAAGTGAAGTGTTTTAGATATCTGGGAGTGGATCTGGCAGCGGATGGAACCATGGAAGCGGAAGTGGATCATAGGGTGGGGGAGGGGGCGAAAATTCTGGGGGCCTTGAAGAATGTGTGGAAGTCGAGAACATTATCTCGGAAAGCAAAAATGGGTATGTTTGAAAGAATAGTGGTTCAAACAATGTTGTATGGTTGCGAGGCGTGGGCTATGGATAGAGTTGTGCGCAGGAGGATGGATGTGCTAGAAATGAGATGTTTGAGGACAATGTGTGGTGTGAGGTGGTTTGATCGAGTGAGTAACGTAAGGGTAAGAGAGATGTGTGGAAATAAAAAGAGCGTGGTTGAGAGAGCAGAAGAGGGTGTTTTAAAGTGGTTTGGGCACATGGAGAGAATGAGTGGGGAAAGACTGACCAAGAGGATATATGTGTCGGAGGTGGAGGGAACGAGGAGAAGAGAGAGACCAAATTGGAGGTGGAAAAATGGAGTGAAAAAGATTTTGTGTGATCGGGGCCTGAACATGCAGGAGGGTGAAAGGAGGGCAAGGAATAGAGTGAATTGGAGCGATATGGTATACCGCGGTTGACGTGCTGTCAGTGGATTGAATCAAGGCATGTGAAGCGTTTGGGGTAAACCATGGAAAGCTGTGTAGGTATGTATATTTACGTGTGTGGACGTATGTATATACATGTGTATGGGGGGGGGGTTGGGCCATTTCTTTCGTCTGTTTCCTTGCGCTACCTCGCAAACGCGGGAGACAGCGACAAAGTGTAATAAAAAAAATATAATTTTGTCATGTTGACTAAAATTTCATGACATCTATAATGTTTTGGCAGGTACAGTTTCATGATTGTTACATTGTTTTATGGTCTATATTGTCAAGGTGTCTATGTTATAATGATATATCCTGTCTTAGTCGCTATTTTGTCATGTAGACTATGTTGTCCTGCCGGCTATATGTTTGCTATGATTCAAAAGCGACTATTTGTCACAGTATCTATATTGTCAGTTAGTTATACTGACATAGTGAATATGATTTTTATATTTCTTTTTTGCTTCTTTGACTGTATTGTCACATCAGTTATACGATCAGTGTGGCTATATTGTTATAGTGAATAAATTGCCGTCATGACTATATTATCGTAATGGCCAGATAATCATGGCAGACATGTTGACATGGATGCTATATTTTCATGATATTTATATAGTCATTGTAAGTTTATTATCAAGGTGACTAATGACATGGTGATGATTTGTATCGTGACATTATTATCATGGTGGCTGAAATATGATGGTGGCTATATTCTCGTTTGCTGTATTTTCAATGTTGCTCTTTTGTGAATATGGCTTTGTTGTCAGTGTAGCTATAGCGTCATGGGGAACATATTTTCATAGTGGCAGTATTGTCATTATGACCATACCGTCATTTTGGCTATCTTTTCATTTTAGTTACATTGCTATAATGTATATATCGTCACCTTAGCTATATTGGCAAGGTGATCTTTTTATAGGTGATATATTGTCATTACTTAACTCTTGCATACTTTGTCATAAGCGAAATATCATCCTGATAATTATATTTTTATGGTGACAGTATTGTTATAGCGACTATATTATCATTATGACTATAATGTCACACTGGCTATATTGCCAAGATAACTATATTGTCATGGTGACTTTTTTATCATGATTTTTATAATGTCATAATGACTATATTTTCGTAGAAGCTTTTTTAATGGTGTTGATATTGCCCTTGAGGATATATCATCATAGAAGAAAAATTGTCATTTTGATTGAATTATCATCTGACTACATTGCCAGGATATGCTATACTGTTATGGTTTCAGTACCTTCATGGTAAATCCTTTATTACTGTTTCTACATTGCAATGAAACCAAAATGGTAGGTGGCTATATTTTCATGGTAGGATAATTTTATCATGGCGATTATATTGCATTTCTGAGTATATTGTCATGGTGACTATGTTGCCATAATATCTATATTGTCATATAATTTGTCAAATTGATGGCAATATTGTCTTAGAGACGATACTGTCATGCTATCTGTATTGTCACGGTGGTTGTATTGTCAACGTGACTATAGAGTCATGTTGGCTACATTGTCGTTAAGATCACATTGTTATGCTCACTATATTACCATAGTGGCTGTATTGTTAAATCCCTATATCGCCATAATGGCTATTTGTCATTTTTGTTATATAACAAGGAGGTGACTGTCTTTTCATGTTGGCAATATTGTCAGAATAGCTATATTGTCGAGTATTGGGTATATATATTTCTTTTCTGGCGGTATATTATCATGATGGCAATAATAACATTTTGGCGATATTGGCATGGCGATATAGTGTTTTAGCAGCTAAACTCTTGTTGTGGATATTTTTCAATTGTATATTTCATCATTGTAGCTACATAGTCAAGGTTACTATATTTTCATGGTAGCTACATTGTCATGGTGAAGACATTGGCATGGTGGTTGTATTCTTACTTTCAATATAATGCCGTCCTGGCTACATTATCTTGGTCGCTATATCAACTTGATGGCTATATTGTTATGGTTAATTTTGTCTTTCGGGATATATTTTGTAATTAGTGACAATACTGTTGTGATTATATGATCATGATAATATTTTCATGAAAACTTATGTGGTATTGTAAGTGTAAGTGAATGGATATCATCTCATCATGTCACTTAAATTGTCATGGTTTTTACACTATGATCTTGTTTATGTGAACCTGCTGATTATATAATCATGATTGGTGTATGATTATGGTAACTATATTGTAATGTCGTTTTATTTCATTGTGATAATTTTGTCATGTTGACTACAATTCCATGACAGCTATAATGTTATGAGCATATCATGATGATAAATCCTGTCTGAGTGACTGTTTTTTTCACAGAGACTATATTGTCCTGGAGTCTATATTTTTGCTATGATCCGAAAACGACTATCTATTAACAGTATCTATATTGTCAGGTGGTTATATTGCCATTGTGAATATAAGTTGAATGTTTCTATATTTTTGCTTTGATTATATTGTCATATCAGTTATATGATCATGGTAGCTTTATTGTCATAGTGAATAGATTGTCGTCGTGACTATATTTTCATAATGGCTAAATTGTCATAGCAAATATCTTGACATGGGGGCTATATTTTCATGATATTTATAAAGTCATTGTAAGATTACTGTCAAGGTGACTCTATTGTCCTGGTGATTGAGTTATATCGTGATATTATTGTCAAGATGGCTGTATTGTCATGGTGGCTATATTGTAGTTTGCTGTATTTTAATTTTACGCTTTTGTGAAGATAGCTTTACTGTCAGTGTACCTATAGTGTCATGGAGAATATATTTTCATAGTGGAATTATTGTCATTATGAACATACTGTCATTTTGGCCATCTCCTTATTTTGGTTACATTTGTATCTTATATATATCATCACTTGGCTATATTAGCAACGTGATCTTTTTCTACAGTTGCTATATTTTCATTTTTTTAATCATGCATTTTTTGTCGTAAGTGATACATTATCATGATAACTATAACATTCCGGTAACTATATATTGGCATTTTGACTATATTGTTATTATGACAATGATATCATGTTGGATATCTTGCCAAAGTAACTTTATTGTCATGGTGTCTATTTCATCATGATGGTTCTAATGTCATGGTGACTACATTTTCACGGTAGCTTTTATATTGGTGTTGGGTTTGCCCTTGAGGATGTATCATTATAAAACGAGATTCTCATTTTGATTAAATCATTAGGGGACTACATTGTCGTGACATGCTATATTGTTATGGTTTCAGGAATGTCATTGTATATATATTATTATGTTGGCTATATTCCAATGGAAGCCATAGTGGCAGAGTGGCTATATTTTCATAATATAATCATTTTGTTATGTCGATTATATTCCACTTGTGTGTATATTGTCATGGTGACTGTTGCCATAATATCTATACTGTCATTTGATTTGTTGAATTGGTGGCTATATTGTCATAATGTAATGTCATGGTTCCTGTATTGTCTTGGTGGTTGTATTGTCATCGTGTCTATATGGTCATGGTAGTTATATTTCCATTAAGATTATATTGATATGGTAACTATATTGCCATGGTGGCTATATTGTTAAATGAATATATTGCCATGATGGCTATTTGTTATTTTTTGTTATATTACAAGGGAGTGATTGTCTTTTCATGTTGCCTATATATCAGGGTACCTATATTGTTGTCATAAGATTACAGTCATAAAGACAATATAGTCGCCATGCCAATATTTTCACCTTAATGATATGGGTATCATGATAATATATCGCTTATAACAGAATATGTACGATTAAAAAATGACAATATACCACCTATAAAAAAAATCACCTTCCCAATATAGCCAAGGTGGCGATATATATAACAGAGCAATGTAACCCAAATTAGAAGATAGCCAAAATGACTTGACCGTAGCAATATAGCCATCAAGTTGATACAGCGACCAAGATAATGTACCCAGGATGGCGTTATATTGAACATACGAATACACCCGCCATGCCAATATCGTCATCTTTACAATGTAGCTTGCATGAAATATAGTAACCTTGACAATGTAGGTACCATGATAATGTATTCCCATGAAAAAATGTCCAAAACAACAGTTGGGCTGCTATACTATACTATATCACCATGCTAATCTTGCCAAAATTCTAGTATAGTTATCATGGCAAAATACCAAAAGGAATTAAAATACCCACCACAATAAGATAGCTAACTTAACAATATAGCTACTTTGACAAAAATCCATGATGATAATATAGTTACCAAAAGAATGTAATCTTAATGACAGTATAGCCATCATAACCATAGAGTCACGATGACAAGACAACCATGATGACCATACAGGCAACATGACAATACAGTCTCTATGACAATATTGCCATCAATTTAATAAATCAAATGACAATGTAGAAATTATGGGAACACAGTCACCATGACAATATATTCAAAATACAATAAAATACTGATAACAAAATGATCAAACCATGATAATATAGCCACCCTGCCACTATTGCTTCCATTGTAATGTAGCCAACATAATATACATTCACCATAACAGTACTGAAACTTTAACAATATAGCATATCATGACAATGTATTCACCTAATAATTTAAACAAAATGAAATATCCGTTTTTGTAATGATATATCTCCAAGGGTAAATCAACACCTTAAAATAAGTTACAATGAAAATGTAGTCACAAGAAGTTGTCTTAGCAATATAGCCACTAAGAGATTGTAGTCATAATGATAATATAGTCACTGTGACAACATACTGTCACTTTAATGATATAGGTATCAAGAGAATGTATCACTCATGAAAAAATGACAATATAGCAATAAAAAAAAATGACAATATAGCAACTATAAAGAGATCACCTTGCCAATATAGCCAAGGTGACGATATGTAAATCTTAGCAATGTAACCAAAATGAGCAGATAGCCAAAATGACGATATGTTCATAATGACAATACTGCTACTACGAAAATATATTCCCCATGACACTATAGCTACAATGACAATAAAGCAATCTTCTAAAAGAGTAACATTGAAAATACAGGAAACGACAATATAGCCACCATGACAATGCAGCTATCGTGACAATAATGTCACGATATACATCAATCGCCAGGCTACTAGAATCACCTTGATAGTAATCTTTCAATGACTTATGAATATCATGAAAATATAGCCCTCATGTCAACATATTTCCTATGACAATTTAGCCATTATGATAATATAGTCACGACGACAAGATATTCACTATGACAATAAAGCTACCATGATCATATAACTGATATGACAATATAGATTTCAGGATATGTAGTGTCCAGGACAATATAGAAATTACGGCAACACAGTAACCATGAGAATATACTCACAAATACAATAAAATCGTCATAACAAAATGATCCAACCATGAAAATATAGTTACCCTGCCACTATGACTTTAATTGTAATGTAACCAACATAATATACATTCAACATGACAGTACTGAAACTATAACAATATCGCATATCATGGCAATATATTCACATGACAATTTAAAAAAAAGGAAATTCTCGTTTTTATAATATATCTTCAAGGGCAAAATCAACACCATTAAATATGCTACAATGAAAATGCAATCAAACTGTCATTATAACCATCATCATGAATAGTCACCATGACAGTATAGTTATCTTAGCAATATAGCCACTAAGAGATTATAGTCATATTGTCAACATTGTCACAATGACAATATACTGTCACCTTTATAGTAAAGTTATCACGATAATGTATCGCTTATGAAAAAATATGCATAACCGAAAAAAATGACAACATAGGAACTATAAAAGAGATCACCTTGACAATGTAGCCAAGGTGATGATATTTAAATCTTCTATAACCAAAATGAGTAGATTGCCAAAATGACGGTATGTTCATAACTACAATGCTGCTGCTATGAAAATATATCCCCCATGACACTATAGCTACAATGACAATAAAGCAATCTTCACAAAAGAGTAACAGTGAAAATACAGCAAACGAGAATATAGCCACCATGAAAGTACAGCCACTATGGCAATAATGTCACGATATAATTCAATGACTATATAAACATCATGAAAATAAGGCTTCCATGTCAACATACTTACCATGACAATTTAGCCAATATGATAATATAGTCAAGACGGCAATATATTCACTATTGCAATATAGCCACGAAAATATAAGTGATATGACAATATAGTCAACGCAACAATAAGGATGCCTTCAAATTATATTCATTATGGCAATATAATCACCTGAAAAAATTGATGCTGTAACAAAATAGTCTCTTTCGGATCAGAGCAAACATATAGGCTCCAGGAGAATATAGTGTCCATGACAAAATAGCGACCAAGACAAGATTTTTAATTAAGATATAGTCACCTTGACAGTATAGCCGATAAAACAATGAAACAAGAATGAAAATGTACCTGACATATCAATATAGCTACCATGAATATGCAGGCAAAATGACAAAATTGTCACAATGAAATATAATCGCCGGTACATTTTAGTTACCATAATCATATATCAATCATGATAATATCATCAGGAGGCTGACATAAACACCATCACAGTATAAAAACCATGAGAATATAGTGACATGATAATATGATATCCATACACTTGCACTCACATTACCAAATAAGCCGCCATGAAAATATTGTTATCATGATCATATGATTAAAACGAAATTATAGTTAATGAAAAAATATATCCCCAACGACAAAATTAACAATAGCAATATAGCCAGCAAGTATATATAGCGACCAAGATAATGTAGTTAGGATGGCATTATATTGATAATAACTATTCAGCCACAATGGCAATATCGTCACCATGACAATGGAGCTACCATGAAAATATAGTAACACTGACAATGTAGCTTCTATGATAATAAAATCCCAATGAACATATCCACAATAACAGTTTATTTGCTAAGATACTATATCACCATGCCAATATCGCCAAAATGTTAGTCTATGCATTATGATAATATAGCACCAGAAAAAGAAAGTAAGCACCACAAAGATATAGCTAACTTAACAATATAGCTACCCTGATAATATATTCAATATGAAAAGACAGTCACCTCCTTACAGTATAAAAAAAATGAAATATAGCTATCATGGCAATGTATTCACCTATCAATATAGTCACAATGGCAATATAGTTACCATAACCATGTAATCATAACTGGAACATAACCAACATGACTATATAGTCAAGATGACATACAACCATCATGACAATACAAGCAACATGACATTAGAGTCTCTACGACAATATTGCAATCGCTTCAACAAATTAAATGATAATATAAACATTACTGGAACACAGTCACCATGACAGTATTATCACAAATGCAATATAACCGCGATAACAAAATTATCCTACCATGAAAATTTAGCCACCCTGCCACTGCAATATAGCTAACATAATAATATATTCACTACGACAGTACTGAAACCATGACAATATAGCATATCATGACAATGTAGTCACCTGATGACAGTCGCGCACCAGCTACCGACGTGTACGGAGCTGCTATCGATTTCCAGAGCTAGGTTGTAGCTATTCCTCCCTGCGTTGTCGCTACCCTTGCTTTGTTTTGAAGGTTTCATCTTATATGATCATGATTGGTGTATGATTATCGAAACCATAATGTGATATCGTTTGTATTTCATTGTATTGAATTTGTCATAGTAACTATATTTTTCCATGTAATCTGTATTGTTATGGTTGGTACATTTTCATGGTTGTTCCACTGGTTTATTGCCTATACTGTCAAGGTGACTGTATTGTGATGATAAATCCTGTCTTCTTCGCTATTTTGTCAGAGACTATATTCTCTTGGACGCTATATGTTTGCTATGATCCAAAAATGACTATTTTCTCAAAGTATCTATATTTTCATGTGGCTGTATTCTCAGAGTGGACATAATTTATAAATGCGTTTATTGTTGCGTTGACTATATTGTCATATCATTTATGTGATCATAGTGGCTTTATTGTTATGGTGATTATATTAGCGTCTTGACTATATTATCAGAATGGCAAAACTGTTAATTCAAAGATATTCATATGGAGGCTATATTTTCACGACAAATATATTTATATGGACGCTATATGTTCATGATGTTCATGTATTCATTGTATATTCATTATCAATGTGACGCTAATATCCTGGCGATTGATTTATATCGAGAGATTATTGTCATGGTGGCTGTACTGTCTTGATGGCTGTGTAGTCGTTTGCTATTTTTTCAATAGTACTCTTTTTGTGAAGATGACTTTATTGTTAGTGAAGCTGGAGAATCGTGGGGAACATATTTTCATAGTTGCAGTATTGTCATTATGAACATACCGTCGTTCTGGTTATCATCTCTTTTTCTTTACGTTGCTATGATGTATATATCGTCGCCTTGACTATAGTGGCAAGGTGATCTTTTTTATAGGTGCTATACAGTCATTTTCTAATCATGCCTATTTTGTCACAAGCGATATATCATTTTGATAACTTTATTATTAAGGTGACAGTATTTTGATAGCGACTATATTGTCATAATGACTATAATCTCAGAGTGGCTATATTGCCATGGTCACTATTTTATCATGATATTTATGTCATTGTGACTGTATTTTCATGGCAGCTTTTTAATGGTGTATAAAATTTTGTCCCTGAGGTTATACCATAATAGAAGCGAAGTTTTTCTTTTTCATTAAATGATCAAGTGACTACATTGTCATGATATGTTATATTGTTATGGTTTCAGTACTGTCGTGGTGAATGTTTTGTTATTGTGGGTATATTGTAATCGAAGCCACAGTGGCAGGGTGACTTTATTCCCATGATAGGATCATTTTATTATGACGATTATATAACATTTCTGAGAATATTGTCATCGTGATTGTGTTTCCATAATATCTCTATTGTCATTTAACTTGTCGAATTAGTGGCAATATTGTCTTAGAGATTGTATTTTGATGTTTTCTGTAATGTCATGGTAGTTGTATTGTCATCGTGACAATAAGGACATGGTGACTATATTGCCATTAAGAATACATACTATGGTAATCATATTGCCATGATGGTATTGTTTGGTTACCATATTGCCATGATGGCTATATTGTTTAGTTACCATATTGCCATATGCTAGATGGGCTTATTTACTTATTGTATGTTTTGTCATTATATATTTGGATGGTTTTTCTTTATATATGCTATCTATATAATTTTAGAGATATGCATGGATATATGTTTAGCAGCTAATCTTGTGTGGCTATCTTTTGGTATTTCTATTGAATATTTGCCAGGAGCTACATTTAACGTTACTATATTTTCATGTAGCTATATGTTGTGAGACATTGGCAGTGGCTTATTGTAATTCTCATAAATGCTCGCTACATTATCTTGGTTGCTATATCAAGTTGTGGCTATATTGCTATGTTAATTTTGTCGTTGGGATATATTTGTCACTACTACAATATGTTGTGATTTATATCATGATAACACTATATTCATGGGGCTTCTTTGGTATTGTAAGTTAAGTATGATATCATATCATCATCACTTATACTCATGGTTTTTTACTGTTATTGTTTACTTGTCGACATCTCCTGCTTATATGATCATGATTGGTCTATGCGCATTATGGTAACTATGATCTGATAAAGATCATGCCTATTTCTATGATAATTAGTCATTGACTACATTCATCAGTCACTAATGTTATGTTATTACAGTTTCATGTTTTTTCTTATTTTTTATATCGCTGTCTCCCATCCACACTGTACAAGCACGTCAACCCTTATACCACATCAGCTTCCATGTTTCCGACGTCCTCTATTTCCATGCAGCACGTACCTGTTCACTCCTCCGCATTTCATGATTCTGCCCCTACTTTGTCACGATCAAAATCTTTTTCACTCCATCTTTCCACCTCCAATTTGGTCTCCCTCTTCTCCTCGTTCCCTCCACCTCCGACACATATATCCTCTTGGTCAATCTTTCCTCACTCATTCTCTCCATGTGCCCAAACCATTTCAAAACACCCTCTTCTGCTCTCTCAACCACGCTCTTTTTATTTCCACACATCTCTCTTACCCTTACGTTACTTACTCGATCAAACCACCTCACACCACACATTGTCCTCAAACATCTCATTTCCAGCACATCCATCCTCCTGCGCACAACTCTATCCATAGCCCACGCCTCGCAACCATACAACATTGTTGGAACCACTATTCCTTCAAACATACCCATTTTTGCTTTCCGAGATAATGTTCTCGACTTCCACACATTTTTCAAGGCTCCCAAAATTTTCGCCCCCTCCCCCACCCTATGATCCACTTCCGCTTCCATGGTTCCATCCGCTGACAGATCCACTACCAGATATCTAAAACACTTCACTTCCTCCAGTTTTTCTCCATTCAAACTCACCTCCCAATTGACTTGACCCTCAACCCTACTGTACCTAATAACCTTGCTCTTATTCACATTTACTCTTAACTTTCTTCTTCCACACACTTTACCAAACTCAGTCACCAGCTTCTGCAGTTTTTATACTGTGATATTGTTTATGTGAACCTGCTGATTATATGATCATGTTTGGTCTATGATTATGGTAACTATATTGTAATGCCGATGATATTTCATTATGATGATTTTGTCATGTTGACTAAAATTTCATGACATCTGTAATGTTTTGGCAGGTACAGTTTCATGATTGTTACATTGTTTTATGGTCTATACTGTCAAGGTGTCTATATTATAATGATATATCCTGTCTTGGTCGCTATTTTCTCATGGAGACTATGTTGTCCTGCCGGCTATATGTTTGCTATGATTGAAAAGCGACTATTTGTCACAGTATCTATATTGTCATGTAGTTATACTGCCATAGTGAATATGATTTGTATATTTCTTTTTTGCTTCTTTGACTGTATTGTCACATCAGTTATATGATCAGTGTGGCTATATTGTTATAGTGAATAAATTGCCGTCATGACTATATTATCGTAATGGCCAGATTATCATGGCAGACATGTTGACATGGAGGCTATATTTTCATGATATTTATATAGTCATTGTAAGTTTATTATCAAGGTGACTAATGACATGGTGATGATTTGTATCGTGACATTATTATCATGGTGGCTGAAATATGATGGTGGCTATATTCTCGTTTGCTGTATTTTCAATGTTGCTCTTTTGTGAATATGGCTTTGTTGTCAGTGTAGCTATAGTGTCATGGGGAACATATTTTCATAGTGGCAGTATTGTCATTATGACCATACCGTCATTTTGGCTATCTTCTCATTTTAGTTATTTTGCTATGATGTATATATCGTCACATTAGCTATACTGGCAAGGTGATCTTTTTATAGGTGAGATACTGTCATTATTTAACTCTTGCATACTTTGTCATAAGCTAAATATTAGCATGATAATTATATTTTTATGATGAAAATATTGTCATAGCGACTATACTATCATTATGACTATAATGTCACAGTGGCTATATTGCCAAGATAACTATATTGTCATGGTGACTTTTTTATCATGATTTTTATAATGTCATAATGACTATTTTTGTAGAAGCTTTTTTTAATGGTGTTGATATTTCCCTTGAGGATATGCCATTATAGAAGAGAAATTGTCATTTTGATTAAATTATTTGGTGACTACATTGGCATGATATGCTATGCTGTTATGGTTTCAGTACCTTCATGGTAAATCTTTTATTACATTTTCTATATTGATATGGAAACCAAAATGGTAGGTGGCTATATTTTCAAGGTAGGATAATTTTATCATGTTGATTATATTGCATTTCTGAGTATATTGTCATGGTGACTATGTTGCCATAATATCTATATTGTCATATAATTTGTCAAATTGATGGCAATATTGTCTTAGAGACGATACTGTCATGTGACTATATAGTCATGTTGGATACATTGTCGTTAAGATCACATTGTTATGCTAACTATATTACCATAGTGGCTGTATTGTTAAATCCCTATATCGCCATGATGGCTATTTGTCATTTTTGTTATATAACAAGGAGGTGACTGTCTTTTCATGTTGGCAATATTGTCAGAATAGCTATATTGTCGAGTATTGGGTATATATATTTCTTTTCTGGCGGTATATTATCATGATGGCAATAATAACATTTTGGCGATATTGGCATGGCGATATAGTGTTTTAGCAGCTAAACCTTGTTGTGGATATTTTTCAATTGTATATTTTATCATTGTAGCTACATAGTCAAGGTTATTATATTTTCATGGTAGCTACATTGTCATGGTGAAGACATTGGCATGGTGGTTGTATTCTTACTTTCAATATAATGCCGTCCTGGCTACATTATCTTGGTCGCTATATCAACTTGATGGCTATATTGTTATGGTTAATTTGTCTTTCGGAATATATTTTGTAATTAGTGACAATACTGTTGTGATTATATGATCATGATAATATTTTCATGAAAACTTATGTGGTATTGTAAGTGTAAGTGAATGGATATCATCTCATCATGTCACTTAAATTGTCATGGTTTTTACACTATGATCTTGTTTATGTCAACCTGCTGATTATATAATCATGATTGGTGTATGATTATGGTAACTATATTGTAATGTCGTTTTATTTCATCGTGATAATTTTGTCATGTTGACTACAATTCCATGACAGCTATAATGTTATGAGCATATCATGATGATAAATCCTGTGTGAGTGACTGTTTTTTCACAGAGACTATATTGTCCTGGAGGCTATATTTTTGCTGTGATCCGAAAACGACTATCTATTAACAGTATCTATATTGTCAGGTGGTTATATTGCCATTGTGAATATAAGTTGAATGTTTCTATATTTTTGATTTGATTATATTGTCATATCAGTTATATGATCATGTTAGCTTTATTGTCATAGTGAATAGATTGTAGTCGTGACTATATTTTCATAATGCCTAAATTGTCATAGCAAATATCTTGACAAGGGGGCTATATTTTCATGATATTTATAAAGTCATTGTAAGAGTACTGTCAAGGTGACTCTATTGTCCTGGTGATTGAGTTATATCGTGATATTATTGTCAAGATGGCCGTATTGTCATGGTGGCTATATTGTAGTTTGCTGTATTTTAATTTTACGCTTTTGTGAAGATAACTTTACTGTCAGTGTACCTATAGTGTCATGGAAAATATATTTTCATAATGGAATTATTGTCATTATGAACATACTGTCATTTTGGCCATCTCCTTATTTTGGTTACATTTGTATCTTATATATATCATCACCTTGGCTATATTAGCAACATGATCTTTTTCTACAGTTCCTATATTTTCATTTTTTTAATCATGCATTTTTTTCGTAAGTGATACATTATCAAAATAACTATAACATTCCGGTAACTATATATTGGCATTTTGACTATATTGTTATTATGACAATGATATCATGTTGGATATCTTGCCAAAGTAACTTTATTGTCATGGTGTCTATTTCATCATGATGGTTATAATGTCATGGTGACTACATTTTCACGGTAGCTTTTATATTGGTGTTGGGTTTGCCCTTGAGGATGTATCATTATAAAACGAGATTCTCATTTTGATTAAATCATTAGGGGACTACATTGTCGTGACATGCTATATTTTTATGGTTTCAAGAATGTCATTTATATATGTATTATTATGTTGGCTATATTCCAATGGAAGCCATAGTGGCAGAGTGGCTATATTGTCATAACATAATCATTTGGTTATGTCGATTACATTCGCCTTGTGTGTATATTGTCATGGTGAATGTTGCCATAATATCTATACAGTCATTTGATTTGTTGAATTGGAGGCTATATTGTCATAATGTAATGTCATGGTTCCTCTATTGTCTTGGTGGTTGTATTGTCTTTGTGTCTATATGGTTATGGTAGTTATATTTCCATTAAGTTTATATTGATATGGTAACTATATTGCCATGGTGGCTATATTGTTAAATGAATACATTGCCATGATGGTTATTTGTTATTTTTTTGTTATATTACAAGGGAGTGATTGTCTTTTCATGCTGCCTATATATCAGGGTGCCTATATTGTTGTCATAAGATTACAGTCATAAAGACAATATAGTCGACATGCCAATATTTTCACATTAATGATATGGGAATCATGATAATATATCGCTTATAACAGAATATGTACGATTAGAAAATGACAATATACCACCTATAAAAAATCACCTTCCCATTATAGCCAAGGTGACGATATATATAACAGAGCAATGTAACCCAAATTAGAAGATAGCCAAAATGACTTTATTTCATAATGACAATTGCGTCACTATGAAAATTTGCTCCCAATGAAAGGAGAGCTACACTGACATTAAAGACATATTCACTAAATAGTAACATTGAAAACACATCAAACGACAATATAGCCACCATGATTGTACAGCCACCATAACAATAATGTTAAAACATAAATCAATCACTATAATATTAGAGTAAATTTGAAAAAAAATTTACAATTCCCATAAAAGTATCATGAGAACATAGCATCCATATCAACATATTTCCCATGACAATTTCGCCATTATAATAGTATAGTCACAACTACAATATTTTCACTATAACAACAAAGCCACCATGGCTATATAACTGATATAACAATATAGTCAACGCAACATTAAAGAAACATTCAGAATATGTTCAGAACGTCAATATAGCCACCTGACAATATAGATACCGTGACAAAATAGTCGCTTTCGAATCATAGGAAACATATAGCCTCTAAAGTATATAGTGTCCAGGAGACAATAGCGTCCAAAACAGAATTTATCAATACTATACAGCCGCCTTGACAGCATAGCTCATAAAACAATGTCAGAACCATGAAAATGTACCTGCCATACCAATATAACTACCATCAAAATGAAGTCAACATACCAAAATGATCAAAAAAGAAATTGTCATTGCTATATAGTTACTATAATCATACATTAATGATGATAATGTAATCAGCATTTTCACATAAGCACCATCACAGTTTAAAAGCATGACAGACTAAGTTACATGATGATATGATATCCAGACAGATACACTCAAGATGCCAAATAAGCCGTCATAGTAATATTATCATGTTCATATAATCACAACGAAATTGTAGGTAAAGACAAAATACATCCAAATCTGTGAAATTGACCATAGCAATATAGCCATCAAGTTGATATAGCGACCAAGATAATGTACCCAGGATGGCGTTATATTGAACATAACAAACACCCGCCATGCCAATATCTTCATCTTTACAATGTAGCTTGCCTGAAATATAGTAACCTTGACAATGTAGGTACCATGATAATGTATTCCCATGAAAAAATGTCCAAAACAACAGTTGGGCTGCGAACACTATATCACCATGCTAATCTTGCCAAAATTCTAGTATAGCTATCATGGCAAAATACCAAAAGGAAAAAAAATACCCACCACAATAAGATAGCTAACTTAACAATATAGCTACTTTGACAAAAAGCCATGATGATAATATAGTTACCAAAAGAATGTAATCTTAATGACAGTATAGCCATCATAACCATAGAGTCACGATGACAAGACAACCATGATGACCATACAGGCAACATGACAATACAGTCTCTATGACGATATTGCCATCAATTTAATAAATCAAATGACAATGTAGAAATTATGGGAACACAGTCACCATGACAATATATTCAAAAATACATTAAAATACTGATAACAAAATGATCAAACCATGATAATATAGCCACCCTGCCACTATGGCTTCCATTGTAATGTAGCCAACATAATATACATTCACCATGACAGTACTGAAACTATAACAATATAGCATATCATGACAATGTATTCACCTCATAATTTAAACAAAATGAAATATCCGTTTTTATAATGATATATCTCCAAGGGTAAATCAACACCTTCAAATAAGTTACAATGAAAATGTAGTCACAAGAAGTTGTCTTAGCAATATAGCCACTAAGAGATTGTAGTCATAATGATAATATAGTCACCGTGACAACATACTGTCACTTTAATGATATAGTTATCAAGAGAATGTATCACTCATGAAAAAATATACATCATTAAAAAAAAATGACAATATAGCA
Organism: Panulirus ornatus; assembly: GCF_036320965.1. NCBI lineage: Eukaryota > Metazoa > Arthropoda > Malacostraca > Decapoda > Palinuridae > Panulirus > Panulirus ornatus. The sequence continues at coordinate 6,017,715 of NC_092278.1, read as the reverse complement.
ACTATAAAGAGATCACCTTGCCAATATAGCCAAGGTGACGATATGTAAATCTTCGCAATGTAACCAAAATGAGCAGATAGCCAAAATGACGATATGTTCATAATGACAATACTGCTCCTACGAAAATATATTCCCCATGACACTATAGCTACAATGACAATAAAGCAATCTTCTTAAAAGAGTAACATTGAAAATACAGGAAACGACAATATAGCCACCATGACAATGCAGCTATCGTGACAATAATGTCACGATATACATCAATCGCCAGGCTACTAGAATCACCTTGATAGTAATATTTCAATGACTTTATGAATATCATGAAAATATAGCCCTCATGTCAACATATTTCCTATGACAATTTAGCCATTATGATAATATAGTCACGACGACAAGATATTCACTATGACAATAAAGCTACCATGATCATATAACTGATATGACAATATAGATTTCAGGATATGTAGTGTCCAGGACAATATAGAAATTACAGCAACACAGTAACCGTGAGAATATACTCACAAATACAATAAAATCGTCATAACAAAATGATCCAACCATGAAAATATAGTTACCCTGCCACTATGACTTTAATTGTAATGTAACCAACATAATATACATTCAACATGACAGTACTGAAACTATAGCAATATCGCATATCATGGCAACATATTCACATGATAATTAAAAAAAAAAGAAATTCTCGTTTTTATAATATATCTTCAAGGGCAAAATCAACACCATTAAATATGCTACAATGAAAATGCAGTCAAACTGTCATTATAACCATCATCATGAATAGTCACCATGACCGTATAGTTATCTTAGGAATATAGCCACTAAGAGATTATAGTCATATTGTCAACATTGTCACAATGACAATATACTGCCACCTTTATAGTAAAGTTATCACGATAATGTATCGCTTATGAAAAAATATGCATAACCAAAAAAAATGACAACATAGCAACTATAAAAGAGATCACCTTGACAATGTAGCCAAGGTGATGATATTTAAATATTCGTAATATAACCAAAATGAGTAGATAGCCAAAATGACGGTATGTTCATAACTACAATACTGCTGCTATGAAAATATATCCCCCATGACACTATAGCTACAATGACAATAAAGCAATCTTCACAAAAGAGTAACAGTGAAAATACAGCAAACGAGAATATAGCCACCATGAAAGTACAGCCACTATGACAATAATGTCACGATATAATTCACTGACTATATAAACATCATGAAAATAAGGCTTCCATGTCAACATACTTACCATGACAATTTAGCCAATATGATAATATAGTCAAGACGGCAATATATTCACTATAACAATATAGCCACGAAAATATAAGTGATATGACAATATAGTCAACGCAACAATAAGGATGCCTTCAAATTATATTCATTATGGCAATATAAGCACCTGAAAATATTGATGCTGTAACAAAATAGTCTCTTTCGGATCATAGCAAACATATAGGCTCCAGGAGAATATAGTGTCCATGACAAAATAGCGACCAAGACAAGATTTTTAATTAAGATATAGTCACCTTGACAGTATAGCCGATAAAACAATGAAACAAGAATGAAAATGTACCTGCCATAACAATATAGCTACCATGAAAATGCAGGCAAAATGACAAAATTGTCACAATGAAATATAATCGCCAGTACAATTTAGTTACCATAATCATATATCAATCATGATAATATCATCAGGAGGCTGACATAAACACCATCACAGTATAAAAACCATGAGAATATAGTGACATGATAATATGATATCCATACACTTGCACTCACATTACCAAATAAGCCGCCATGAAAATATTGTTATCATGATCATATGATTAAAACGAAATTGTAGTTAATGAAAAAATATATCCCCAACGACAAAATTAACAATAGCAATATAGCCAGCAAGTATATATAGCGACCAAGATAATGTAGTTAGGATGGCATTATATTGATAATAACAATACAGCCACAATGGCAATATCGTCACCATGACAATGGAGCTACCATGAAAATATAGTAACATTGACAATGTAGCTTCTATGATAATAAAATCCCAATGAACATATCCACAATAACAGTTTATTTGCTAAGATACTATATCACCATGCCAATATCGCCAAAATGTTAGTCTAGGCATCATGATAATATACCACCAGAAAAAGAAAGTAAGCACCACAATGATATAGCTAACTTAACAATATAGCTACCCTGATAATATATTCAATATGAAAAGACAGTCACCTCCTTACAGTATAACAAAAATGAAATATAGCTATCATGGCAATGTAGTCACCTATCAATATAGTCACAATGGCAATATAGTTACCATAACCATGTAATCATAACTGGAACATAACCAACATGACTATATAGTCAAGATGACATGCAACCATCATGACAATACAAGCAACATGACATTAGAGTCTCTACGACAATATTGCAATCGCTTCAACAAATTAAATGATAATATAGACATTACTGGAACACAGTCACCATGACAGTATTATCACAAATGCAATATAACCGCGATAACAAAATTATCCTACCATGAAAATTTAGCCACCCTGCCACTGCAATATAGCTAACATAATAATACATTCACTACGACAGTACTGAAACCATGACAATATAGCATATCATGACAATGTAGTCACCTGATGACAGTCGCGCACCAGCTACCGACGTGTACGGAGCTGCTATCGTCTTTCAGAGCTAGGTTGTAGCTATTCCTCCCTGCGTTGTCGCTACCCTTGCTTTGTTTTGAAGGTTTCATCTTATATGATCATGATTGGTGTATGATTATCGAAACCATAATGTGATATCGTTTGTATTTCATTGTAATGAATTTGTCATAGTAACTATATTTTCATGTATGCTGTATTGTTATGGTTGGTACATTTTCATGGTTGTTCCACTGTTTTATTGCCTATACTGTCAAGGTGACTGTATTGTGATGATAAATCCTGTCTTCTTCGCTATTTTGTCATAGAGACTATATTCTCTTGGACGCTATATGTTTGCTATGATCCAAAAATGACTATTTTGTCAAAGTATCTATATTTTCATGTGGCTGTATTCTCAGAGTGGACATAATTTATAAATGCGTTTATTGTTGCGTTGACTATATTGTCATATCATTTATGTGATCATAGTGGCTTTATTGTTATGGTGATTATATTAGCGTCTTGACTATATTATCAGAATGGCAAAACTGTTAATTCAAAGATATTCATATGGAGGCTATATTTTCACGACAAATATATTTATATGGATTCTATATTTTCATGATGTTCATATATTCATTGTATATTCATTATCAAGGTGACGCTAATGTCCTGGCGATTGATTTATATCGAGAGATTATTGTCATGGTGGCTGTACTGTCTTGATGGCTGTATATTTGTTTGCTATTTTTTCAATAGTACTCCTTTTGTGAAGATGGCTTTATTGTTAGTGAAGCTGGAGAATCGTGGGGAACATATTTTCATAGTTGCAGTATTGTCATTATGAACATACCGTCGTTCTGGTTATCATCTCTTTTTCTTTACGTTGCTATGATGTATATATCGTCACCTTGACTATAGTGGCAAGGTGATCTTTTTTATAGGTGCTATACTGTCATTTTCTAATCATGCATATTTTGTCACAAGCGATATATCATTTTGATAACTTTATTATTAAGGTGACAGTATTTTGATAGCGACTATATTGTCATAATGACTATAATCTCAGAGTGGCTATATTGCCATGGTCACTATTTTATCATGATATTTATGTCATAGTGACTGTATTTTCATGGCAGCTTTTTAATGGTGTATAAAATTTTGTCCCTGAGGTTATACCATAATAGAAGCGAAATTTTTCTTTTTCATTAAATGATCAAGTGACTACATTGTCATGATATGCTATATTGTTATGGTTTCAGTACTGTCGTGGTGAATGTTTTGTTATTGTGGGTATATTGTAATGGAAGCCATAGTGGCAGGGTGACTATATTCCCATGATAGGATCATTTTATTATGACGATTATATAACATTTCTGAGTATATTGTCATCGTGATTGTGTTGCCATAATATCTATATTGTCATTTAACTTGTTGAATTAGTGGCAATATTGTCTTAGAGACTGTATTTTGATGTTTTCTGTATTGTCATGGTAGTTGTAATGTCATCGTGACAATAAAGACATTGTGACTATATTGCATTAAGAATACATTGCTATGGTAATCATATTGCCATAATGGATACATTGTTTGGTTACCATATTGCCATGATGGCTATATTGTTTAGTTACCATATTGCCATGATGGCTATTTGTCATTTTTTTTTATATATTTCAAGGAGGTGGCTGTCTTTTAATATTACTTATATTGTCAGAGTAGTATATTGTCAAGTTAGCTATATCGTTGTGATGAGTATTTTTTCTGTTGATATATTGCCATGATGGCTATACTAACATTTTAGAGATATTGGCATGGTGATATATCGTTTAGCAGCTAACCTCTTGTTGTGGCTATCTTTTGGGTATTTTCTATCTTGAATATTTTGCCATGGCAGCTACATTATCAACGTTACTATATTTTCATGGTAGCTATATTGTCATGGTGACGACATTGGCACGGTGGCTGTATTGTAATTCTCAATACAATGCTCGCTACATTATCTTGGTTGCTATAACAAGTTGCTGGCTATATTGCTATGATTAATTTTGTCGTTGGGAATATATATTTGTCACTACCTACAATATTGTTGTGATTATATGATCATGATAACAATATATTCATGGCGGCTTCTTTGGTATTGTAAGTGTAAGTATATGGATATCATATCATCATGTCACTTATACTGTCATGGTTTTTATACTGTGATATTGTTTATGTGAACCTGCTGATTATATGATCATGATTGGTCTATGATTATGGTAACTATATTGTAATGCCGATGATATTTCATTATGATAATTTTGTCATGTTGACTAAAATTTCATGACATCTGTAATGTTTTGGCAGGTACAGTTTCATGATTGTTACATTGTTTTATGGTCTATACTGTCAAGGTGTCTATATTATAATGATATATCCTGTCTTGGTCGCTATTTTCTCATGGAGACTATGTTGTCCTGCCGGCTATATGTTTGCTATGATTGAAAAGCGAGTATTTGTCACAGTATCTATATTGTCATGTAGTTATACTGCCATAGTGAATATGATTTGTACATTTCTTTTTTGCTTCTTTGACTGTATTGTCACATCAGTTATATGATCAGCGTGGCTATATTATTATGGTGAATAAATTGCCGTCATGACTATATTATCGTAATGGCCAGATTATCATGGCAGACATGTAGACATGGAGGCTATATTTTCATGATACTTATATAGTCATTGTAAGTTTATTATCAAGGTGACTAATGACATGGTGATGATATGTATCGTGACATTATTATCATGGTGGCTGAAATATGATGGTGGCTATATTCTCGTTTGCTGTATTTTCAATGTTGCTCTTTTGTGAATATGGCTTTTTTGTCAGTGTAGCTATAGTGTCATGAGGAACATATTTTCATAGTGGCAGTATTGTCATTATGACCATACCGTCATTTTGGCTATCTTCTCATTTTAGTTATTTTGCTATGATGTATATATCGTCACCTTAGCTATATTGGCAAGGTGATCTTTTTATAGGTGAGATACTGTCATTATTTAACTCTTGCATACTTTGTCATAAGCTAAATATTATCATGATAATTATATTTTTATGATGAAAATATTGTCATAGCGACTATACTATCATTATGACTATAATGTCACAGTGGCTATATTGCCAAGATAACTATATTGTCATGGTGACTTTTTTTTCATGATTTTTATAATGTCATAATGACTGTATTTTCGTAGAAGCTTTTTTAATGGTGTTGATATTTCCCTTGAGGATATGCCATTATAGAAGAGAAATTGTCATTTTGATTAAATTATTTGGTGACTACATTGGCATGATATGCTATGCTGTTATGGTTTCAGTACCTTCATGGTAAATATTTTATTACTGTTTCTATATTGAAATGGAAACCAAAATGGTAGGTGGCTATATTTTCATGGTAGGATAATTTTATCATGTTGATTATATTGCATTTCTGAGTATGACTATGTTGCCATAATATCTATATTGTCATATAATTTGTCAAATTGATGGCAATATTGTCTTAGAGACGATACTGTCATGTGACTATATAGTCATGTTGGATACATTGTCGTTAAGATCACATTGTTATGCTAACTATATTACCATAGTGGCTGTATTGTTAAATCCCTATATCGCCATGATGGCTATTTGTCATTTTTGTTATATAACAAGGAGGTGACTGTCTTTTCATGTTGGCAATATTGTCAGAATAGCTATATTGTCGAGTATTGGGTATATATATTTCTTTTCTGGCGGTATATTATCATGATGGCAATAATAACATTTTGGCGATATTGGCATGGCGATATAGTGTTTTAGCAGCTAAACCCTTGTTGTGGATATTTTTCAATTGTATATTTTATCATTGTAGCTACATAGTCAAGGTTATTATATTTTCATGGTAGCTACATTGTCATGGTGAAGACATTGGCATGGTGGTTGTATTCTTACTTTCAATATAATGCCGTCCTGGCTACATTATCTTGGTCGCTCTATCAACTTAATGGCTATATTGTTATGGTTAATTTTGTCTTTTCGGTATATATTTTGTAATTAGTGACAATACTGTTGTGATTATATGATCATGATAATATTTTCATGAAAACTTATGTGGTATTGTAAGTGTAAGTGAATGGATATCATCTCATCATGTCACTTAAATTGTCATGGTTTTTACACTATGATCTTGTTTATGTCAACCTGCTGATTATATAATCATGATTGGTGTATGATTATGGTAACTATATTGCAATGTCGTTTTATTTCATCGTGATAATTTTGTCATGTTGACTACAATTCCATAACAGCTATAATGTTATGAGCATATCATGATGATAAATCCTGTCTGAGTGACTGTTTTTTCACAGAGACTATATTGTCCTAGAGGCTATATTTTTGCTATGATCCGAAAACGACTATCTATTAACAGTATCTATATTGTCAGGTGGTTATATTGCCATTGTGAATATAAGTTGAATGTTTCTATATTTTTGCTTTGATTATATTGTCATATCAGTTATATGATCATGGTAGCTTTATTGTCATAGTGAATAGATTGTCCTCGTGACTATATTTTCATAATGGCTAAATTGTCATAGCAAATATCTTGACATGGGGGCTATATTTTAATGATATTTATAAAGTCATTGTAAGATTACTGTCAAGGTGACTCTATTGTCCTGGTGATTGAGTTATATCGTGATATTATTGTCAAGATGGCCGTATTGTCATGGTGGCTATGTTGTAGTTTGCTGTATCTTAATTTTACGCTTTTGTGAAGATAGCTTTACTGTCAGTGTACCTATAGTGTCATGGAGAATATATTTTCATAGTGGAATTATTGTCATTATGAACATACTGTCATTTTGGCCATCTCCTTATTTTGCTAACATTTGTGTCATATATATATAATCACCTTGGCTATATTAGCAACGTGATCTTTTTCTACAGTTGTTATATTTTCATTTTTTTAATCATGCATTTTTTGTCGTAAGTGATACATCATCATGAAAACTATAACATTCCGGTAACTATATATTGGCATTTTGACTATATTGTTATTATGACAATGATATCATGTTGGATATCTTGCCAAAGTAACTTTATTGTCATGGTGTCTATTTCATCATGATGGTTATAATGTCATGGTGACTACATTTTCACGGTAGCTTTTATATTGGTGTTGGGTTTGCCCTTGAGGATGTATCATTATAAAACGAGATTCTCATTTTGATTAAATCATTAGGGGACTACATTGTCGTGACATGCTATATTTTTATGGTTTCAGGAATGTCATTTATATATGTATTATTATGTTGGCTATATTCCAATGGAAGCCATAGTGGCAGAGTGGCTATATTGTCATAACATAATCATTTGGTTATGTCGATTACATTCCCCTTGTGTGTATATTGTCATGGTGAATGTTGCCATAATATCTATACAGTCATTTGATTTGTTGAATTGGAGGCTATATTGTCATAATGTAATGTCATGGTTCCTGTATTGTCTTGGTGGTTGTATTGTCATCGTGTCTATATGGTCATGGTAGTTATATTTCCATTAAGATTATATTGATATGGTAACTATATTGCCATGGTGGCTATATTGTTAAATGAATATATTGCCATGATGGCTATTTGTTATTTTTGTTATATTACAAGGGGGTGATTGTCTTTTCATGTTGCCTATATATCTGGGTAGCTATATTGTTGTCATAAGATTACAGTCATAAAGACAATATAGTCGCCATGCCAATATTTTCACCTTAATGATATGGGTATCATGATAATATATCGCTTATAACAGAATATGCACGATTAAAAATGACAATATACCACCTATAAAAAATCACCTTCCCAATATAGCCAAGGTGACGATATATATAACATAGCAATGTAACCCAAATTAGAAGATAGCCAAAATGACTTTATTTCATAATGAAAATTGCGTCACCATGAAAATTTGTTCCCAATGAAAGTACAGCTACGCTGACTTTAAAGCCATATTCACTAAATAGTAACATTGAAAACGCATCAAACGACAATATAGCCACCATGATTGTACAGCAACCATAACAATAATGTTAAAACATAAATCAATCACTATGATATTAGAGTAAACTTGAAAAAATTTTTACAATTACCATAAAAGTATCATGAGAATATAGCATCCATATCAACATATTTCCCATGACAGTTTAGCCATTATGATAGCAGTCACAACTAAAATATTGTCACCATAACAACAAAGCTACCATGGCCATATAACTGATATAACAATATAGTCAGCGCAACATTAAAGAAACATTCAGAATATGTTCAGAACGTCAATATAGCCACCTGACAATATAGATACCGTGACAAAATATTCGCTTTCGAATCATAGGAAACATATAGCCTCTAAAGTATATAGTGTCCAGGAGACAATAGCGTCCAAAACAGAATTTATCAATACTATACAGCCGCCTTGACAGTATAGCCCATAAAACAATGTCAGAACCATGAAAATATACCTGCCATACCAATATAACTCCAATCAAAATGAAGTCAACATACCAAAATGATCAAAAAAGATATTGCCATTGCTATATAGTTACAATAATCATGCATTAATGATGATAATGTAATCAGCATTTTCACATAAGCACCATCACCGTTTAAAAGCATGACAGACTAAGTTATATAACGATGTGATATCCAGACAGATAAACTCAAGATGCCAAATAAGCCGTCATAGAAATATTATCATGTTCATATAATCACACCCAAATTGTAGGCAAAGACAAAATACATCCCTAACGATGAAATTGACCGTAGCAATATAGCCATCAAGTTGATATAGCGACCAAGATAATGTACCCAGGATGGCGTTATATTGAACATAACAATACACCCGCCATGCCAATATCGTCATCTTTACCATGTAGCTTGCATGAAATATAGTAACCTTGACAATGTAGGTACCATGATAATGTATTCCCATGAAAAAAATGTCCAAAACAACAGTGGGCTGCGAACCCTATATCACCATGCTAATCTTGCCAAAATTCTAGTATAGCCAACATGGCAATATACCAAAAGGAAAAAAAATACCCACCACAATAAGATAGCTAACTTAACAATATAGATACTCTGACAAAAAGCCATGATGTCAATATAGTTACCATAAGAATGTAATCTTAACGACAGTATAGCCATCATGACCATAGAGTCACGATGACAAGACAACCATGATGACCATACAGGCAACATGACAGTACAGTCTCTATGACAATATTGCCATCAATTTAATAAATCAAATGACAATATAGTAATTATGGCAACACAGTCACCATGACAATATATTCAAAAATACAATAAAATACTAATAACAAAATGATCAAACCATGAAAATATAGCCACCCTGCCGCTATGGCTTCCATTGTAATATAGACAACATAATATACATTCACCATGACAGTACTGAAACTATAACAGTATAGCATATAATGACAATGTATTCACCTCATAATTTAAACAAAATGAAATATCCGTTTTTATAAAGATATATCTCCAAGGGTAAATCAACACCATTAAATAAGCTACAATGAAAATGTAGTCACATGTAGTTATCTTAGCAATATAGCCACTAAGAGATTGTAGTCATAATGACAATATAGTCACCATGACAATATACTGTCAATTTAATGATATAGTTTTCAAGATAACGTATCACTCATGAAAAAATATACATGATTAAAAAAAATGACAATATAGCAAATATAAAGAGATCACCTTGCCAATATAGCCAAGGTGACGATATGTAAATCTTCGCAATGTAAACAAAATGAGCAGATAGCCAAAATGACGATATGTTCATAATGACAATACTGCTACTACGAAAATATATTCCCCATGACACTATAGCTACAATGACAATAAAACAATCTTCACAAAAGAGTAACATTGAAAATACAGGAAACGACAATATAGCCACCATGACAATGCAGCTATCGTGACAATAATGTCACGATATACATCAATCGCCAGGCTATTAGAGTCACCTTGATAGTAATCTTTCAATGACTTTATGAATATCATGAAAATATAGCCCTCATGTCAACATATTTCCTATGACAATTTAGCCATTATGATAATATAGTCACGACGACAAGATATTCAATATGACAATAAAGCTACCATGATCAAATAACTGATATGACAATATAGATTTCAGGATATGTAGTGTCCAGGACAATATAGAAATTACGGCAACACAGTAACCAAGAGAATAGACTCACAAATACAATAAAATCGTCATAACAAAATGATCCAACCATGAAAATATAGTTATCCTGCCACTATGACTTTAATTGTAATGTAACCAACATAATATACATTCAACATGATAGTACTGAAACTATAGCAATATCGCATATCATGGCAATATATTCACATGATAATTAGAAAAAAAGGAAATTTTCGTTTTTATAATATATCTTCAAGGGCAAAATCAACACCATTAAATATGCTACAATGAAAATGCAGTCAAACTGTCATTATAACCATCATCTTGAAATAGTCACCATGACAGTATAGTTATCTTAGCAATGTAGCCACTAAGAGATTATAGTCATATTGTCAACATTGTCACAATGACAATATACTGTCACCTTAATAGTAAAGTTATCACGATAATGTATCGCTTATGAAAAAATATGGTTGACTAAAAAAAATGACAACATAGCAACTATAAAAGAGATCACCTTGATAATGTAGCCAAGGTGATGATATGTAAATCTTCGTAATATAACCAAAATGAGTAGATAGCGAAAATGACGGTATGTTCATAATGACAATTATGCTGCTATGAAAATATATCCCCCATGACACTATAAGTACAATGACATAAAGCAATCTTCACAAAAGAGTAACAGTGAAAATACAGGAAACGACAATATAGAAACCATGAAAGTACAGCCACTATGACAATAATGTCACGATATAATTCACTGACTATATAAACATCATGAAAATAAGGCTACCATGTCAACATACTTACCATGACAATTTAGCCAATATGATAATACAGTCAAGACGGCAATATATTCACTATAACAATATAGCCATGATCATATAAGTGATATGAGAATACAGTGAACGCAACAATAAGGAAGCCTTCAAATTATATTCATTATGGCAATATAAGCACCTGACAATATTGATGCTGTGACAAAATAGTCTCTTTCGGATCATAGCAAACATATAGGCTCCAGGACAATATAGTGTCCTTGACAAAATAGCGACCAAGACAAGATTTTTAATTAAGATATAGTCACCTTGACATTATAGCCGATAAAACAATGAAACAACAATGAAAATGTACCTGCCATAACAATATAGCTACCATGAAAATGCAGGCAACATGACAAAATTGTCACAATGAAATATAATCGCCATTACAATTTAGTTACCATAATCATATATCAATCATGATAGTATCATCAGGAGGCTGACATAAACACCATCACAGTATAAAGAACATGACAATATAGTGACATGATAATATGATATCCATACACTTGTACTCACATTACTAAATAAGCTGCCATGAAAATATTGTTATCATGATCATATGATTAAAACAAAATTGTAGTTAATGACAAAATATATCCCCAACGACAAAATTAACCATAGCAATATAGCCAGCAAGTAAATATAGCGACCAAGATAATGTAGTTAGTATGGCATTATATTGAAAATTACAATACAGCCACAATGGCAATATCGTCACCATGACAATGGAGCTACCATGAAAATATAGTAACATTGACAATGTAGCTACTATGATAATAGAATCCCATGGAACATATCCACAATAACAGTTTATTTGCTAAGAACCTATATCACCATGCCAATATCGCCAAAATGTTAGTCTAGGCATCATGGCAATATACCACCAGAAAAAGAAAATAAGCACCACAATGATATAGCTAACTTAAAAATATAGCTACCCTGATAATATATTCAATATGAAAAGACAGTCACCTCCATACAGTATAACAAAAATGAAAAATAGCTATCATGGCAATGTAGTCACCTATCAATATAGTCACCATGGCAATATAGTTACCACAACCATGTAATCATAACTGGAATATAACCAACATGACTATATAGTCAAGATGACATACAACCATCATGACAATACAAACAACATGACATTAGAGTCTCTACGACAATATTGCAATCACTTCAACAAATTAAATGATAATATAGATATTACTGGAACACAGTCACCATGACAGTATTATCACAAATGCAATATAACCGCGATAACAAAATTATCCTACCATGAAAATTTAGCCACCCTGCCACTGCAATATAGCTAACATAATAATACATTCACTACGACAGTACTGAAACCATGACAATATAGCATATCATGACAATGTAGTCACCTGATGACAGCCGCGCACCAGCTACCGACGTGTACGGAGCTGCTATCGTCTTTCAGAGCTAGGTTGTAGCTATTCCTCCCAGCGTTGTCGCTACCCTTGCTTTGTTTTGAAGGATTTATCTTTTATGATCATGATTGGTGTATGATTATCGACACCATAATGTGATATCGTTTGTATTTCATTGTAATGAATTTGTCAAAGTAACTATATTTTCATGTAAGCTATATTGTTATGGTAGGTACATTTTCATGGTTGTTCCACTGTTTTATCGGCTATACTGTTAAGGTGACTGTATTGTGATGATAAATCCTGTCTTCTTCGCTATTTTGTCTTATAGACTAAATTCTGTTGGACGCTATATGTTTGCTATGATCCAAAAATGACTATTTTGTCACAGTATCTATATTTTCATGTGGCTGTATTCCCAGAGTGGATATAATTTATAAATGCTTTTATTGTTGCGTTGACTATATTGTCATATCATTTATGTGATCATGGCGGCTTTATTGTTATGGTGAATATATTATCGTCTTGACTATATTATCAGAATGGCGAAACTGTCACATTAAAGATATTCATATGGAGGCTATATTTTCACGACAAATATATTTATATGGACGCTATATTTTCATAATGTTCATGTACTCATTGTATATTCATTATCAAGGTGACCCTAATGTCCTGACGATTGATTTATATCGAGAGATTATTGTCATGGTGGCTGTACTGTCTTGATGGCTGTATAGTCGTTTGCTATTTTTTCAATAGTACTCTTTTTGTGAAGATGGCTTTATTGTCAGTGAAGCTTCGAGAATCGTGGGGAACATATTTTCATAGTTGCAGTATTGTCATTATGAACATACCGTCGTTCTGGTTATCATCTCTTTTTCTTTACGTTGCTATGATGTATATATCGTCACCTTGACTATAGTGGCAAGGTGATCTTTTTTATAGGTGCTATACTGTCATTTTCTAATCATGCATATTTTGTCACAAGCGATATATCATTTTGATAACTTTATTATTAAGGTGACAGTATTTTAATAGCGACTATATTGTCGTAATGACTATAATCTCAGAGTGGCTATATTGCCATGGTCACTATTTTATCATGATATTTATGTCATACTGACTGTATTTTCATGGCAGCTTTTTAATTGTGTATAAAATTTTGTCCCTGAGGTTATACCATAATAGAAGCGAAATTTTTCTTTTTCATTAAATGATCAAGTGACTACATTGTCATGATATGCTATATTGTTATGGTTTCAGTACTGTCGTGGTGAATGTTTTGTTATTGTGGCTATATTGTAATGGAAGCCATAGTGGCAGGGTGACTATATTTTCAAAGGTAGGATCATTTTATTATGACGATTATATAACATTTCTGAGTATATAGTCATCGTGATTGTGTTTCCATAATATCTATATTGTCATTCAACTTGTTGAATTAGTGGCAATATTGTCTTAGAGATTGTATTTTGATGTTTGCTGTATTGTTATGGTAGTTGTATTGTCATCGTGACTATATGGACATGGTGACTATATTGCCATTAAGAATACATTGCTATGGTAATCATATTGCCATGATGGCAATATTGTTTGGTTACCATATTGCCATGATAGCTATATTGTTTAGTTACCATATTGCCATGATGGCTATTTGTCATTTTTTTTTTTATATTTCAAGGAGGTGGCTGTCTTTTAATGTTACCTATATTGTCAGAGTAGTATATTGTCAAGTTAGCTATATCGTTGTGATGAGTATTTTTTCTGTTGATATATTGCCATGATGGCTATACTAACATTTTAGTGATATTGGCATGGTGATATATCGTCTTAGCAGCTAAACTCTTGTTGTGGCTATCTTTTGGGTATTTTCTATCTTGAATATTTTGCCATGGCAGCTACATTATCAACGTTACTATATTTTCATGGTAGCTATATTGTCATGGTGACGACATTTGCACGGTGGCTGTATTGTAATTCTCAATACAATGCTCGCTACATTATCATGGTCGCTATAACAAGTTGATGGCTATATTGCTATGGTTAATTTTGTCGTTGGGGATACATTTGTCACAATCTACAATATTGTTGTGATTATATGATCATGTTAACAATATATTCATGGCGGCTTCTTTGGTATTGTAAATGTATGTGTATGGATATCATATCATCATGTCACTTATACTGTCATGGTTTTTATACTGTGATATTGTTTATGTCAACCTGCTGATTATACGATCATGATTGGTCTATGATTATGGTAACTATATTGTAATGCCGATGATATTTTATTATGATAATTTTGTCATTTTGACTAAAATTTCATGACATCTATAATGTTTTGGCAGGTACAGTTTCATGATTTTTACATTATTTTATGGTCTATACTGTCAAGGTGTCTATATTATTATGATATATCCTGTCTTAGTCGCTATTTTGTCATAGAGACTATGTTGTCCTGCCGGCTATATGTTTGCTATGATTCAAAGGCGACTATTTGTCACACGTATCTATATTGTCATGTAGTTATACTGCCATAGTGAATATGATTTGTATATTTCTTTTTTGCTTCTCTGACTGTATTGTCACATCAGTTATATGATCAATGTGGCTATATTGTTATAGTGAATAAATTGCCGTCATGACTATATTATCATAATGCCCAGATTATCATCGCAGACATGTTGACATGAGGCTATATTTTCATGATATTTATATAGTCATTGTAAGTTTATTATCAAGGTGACTAATGACATGTTGATGATTTGTATAGTGACATTATTATCATGGTGGCTGAAATATGATGGTGGCTATATTCTCGCTTGCTGTATTTTCAATGTTGCTCTTTTGTGAATATGGCTTTGTTGTCAGTGTAGCTATAGTGTCATGGGGAACATATTTTCATAGTGGCAGTATTGTCATTATGACCATACCGTCATTTTGGCTATCTTCTCATTTTAGTTACATTGCTATAATGTATATATCGTCACCTTAGCTATATTGGCAAGGTGATCTTTTTATAGGTGATATATTGTCATTATTTAACTCTTGCATACTTTGTCATAAGCGAAATATTATCATGATAATTATATTTTTATGGTGACAATATTGTCATAGCGACTATATTATCATTATGACTATAATGTCACAGTGGCTATATTGCCAAGATAACTATATTGTCATGGTGACTTTTTTATCATGATTTTTATAATGTCATAATGACTGTATTTTCGCTTTTTTAAAGGTGTTGATATTGCCGTTGAGGATATACCATTATAGAAGAGAAATTGTCATTTTGATTAAATTATCAGCTGAATACATTGCCATGATATGCTATACTGTTATGGTTTCAGTACCTTCATGGTAAATCTTTTATTACTGTTTCTACATTGCAATGAAAACCAAAATGGTAGGTGGCTACATTTTCATGGTAGGATAATTTTATCATGGCGATTATATTCATTTCTGAGTATATGTTGAGACTATGTTGCCATAATATGTTGTATAGTATATGTTGCGACTATGTTGCCATTATATCTATATTGTCATATAATTTGTCAAATTGATGGCAATATTGTTTTAGAGACGGTACTGTCATGTTATCTGTATTGTCACGGTGGTTGTATTGTCAACGTGACTATATAGTCATGTTGGCTACATTGTCGTTAAGATCACATTGTTATGCTAACTATATTACCATAGTGGCTGTATTGTTAAATGACTATATCGCCATGATAGCTATTTGTCATTTTTGTTATATAACAAGGAGGTGACTGTCTTTTCATGTTGGCAATATTGTCAGAATAGCTATATTGTCGAGTATTGGGTATATATATTTCTTTTCTGGCGGTAGATTATAATGATGGCAATAATAACATTTTGGCGATATTGGCATAGCGATATAATGTTTTAGCAGCTAAAATCTTGGTGTGGATATTTTTCAATTGTATATTTTATCTTTGTAGCTACATAGTCAAGGCTACTATATTTTCATGGTAGCTACATTGTCATGGTGAAGACATTGGTATGGTGGTTGTATTCTTACTTTCAATATAATGCCGTCCTGGCTACATTATCTTGGTCGCTATATCAACTTGATGGCTATATTGTTATGGTTAATTTTGTCTTTCGGGATATATTTTGTAAGTAGTGACAATACTGTTGTTATTATATGATCATGATAATATTTTCATGAAAACTTATGTGGTATTGTAAGTGTAAGTGAATGGATATCATCTTATCATGTCACTTAAATTGTCATGGTTTTTACACAATGATCTTGTTTATGTCAACCTGCTGATTATATAATCATGATTGGTGTATGATTATGGTTACTATATTGTAATGTCGTTTTATTTCATTGTGAAAATTTTGTGATAATGTTGACTACAATTACATGACAGCTATAATGTTATGAGCATATCATGATGATAAATCCTGTCTGAGTCACTGTTTTTTCACAGAGACTATATTGTCCTGGAGTCTATGTTTTTGCTGTGATCCGAAAACGACTATATATTAACAGTATCTATATTGTCAGCTGCTTCTATTGCCATTGTGAATATAAGTTGAATGTTTCTATATTTTTGCTATGATTATATTGTCATATCAGTCATATGATCATGGTAGCTTTACTGTCATAGTGAATAGATTATCGTCGTGACTATATTTTCATAATGGCTAAATTGTCATAGCAAATATCTTGACATGGTGGCTATATTTTAATGATATTTATAAAGTCATTGTAAGATTACTGTCAAGGTCACCCTATTGTCCTGGTGATTGAGTTATATCGTGATATTATTGTCAACATGGCTGTATTTTCATGGTGGCTATATTGTAGTTTGCTGTATTTAAATTTTACGCTTTTCTGAAGTTGGCTTTACTGTCAGTGTACCTATAGTGTCATGGAGAATATATTTTCATAGTGGAATTATTGTCATTATGAACATACTGTCATTTTGGCCATCTCCTTATTTTGGTTACATTTGTATCATATATATATCATCACCTTGGCTATATTAGTAACGTGATCTTTTTCTACGGTTGCTATATTTTCATTTTTTTAATCATTCATTTTTTGTTGTAAGTGATACATTATCATGATAACTATAACATTCCGGTAACTATATATTGGTATTTTGACTATATTGTTATTATGACAATGATATCATGTTGGATATCTTGCCAAAGTAACTTTATTGTCATGGTGTCTATTTCATCATGATAGTTATAATGTCATGGTGACTACATTTTCACGGTAGCTTTTATATTGGGGTTCGGTTTGCCCTTGACGATGTATCATTATAAAAAGAGATTCTCATTTTGATTAAATCATTAAGGGACTACATTGTCGTGATATGCTACATTGTTATGGTTTCAGGAATGTCATTGTATATGTATTATTATGTTGGCTATATTCCAATGGAAGCCATAGTGGCAGAGTGGCTATATTTTCATAATATAATCATTTTGTTATGTCGATTATATTCCACTTGTGTGTATATTGTCATGGTGACTGTTGCCATAATATCTATACTATCATTTCATTTGTTGAATTGGTGGCTATATTGTCATAATGTAATGTCATGGTTCCTGTATTGTCTTGGTGGTTGTATTGTCATCGTGTCTATATGGTCATGGTAGTTATATTTCCATTAAGATTATATTGATATGGTAACTATATTGCCATGGTGGCTATATTGTTAAATGAATATATTGCCATGATGGCTATTTGTTATTTTTTGTTATATTACAAGGGGGTGATTGTCTTTTCATGTTGCCTATATATAAGGCTACCTATATTGTTGTCATAAGATTACAGTCATAAAGACAATGTAGTCGCCATGCCAATATTTTCACCTTAATGATATGGGTATCATGATAATATATCGCTTATAACAGAATATGCACGATTAAAAAAGGACAATATACCACCTATAAAAAAAATCACCTTCCCAATATAGCCAAGGTAACGATATATAAAACATAGCAATGTAACCCAAATTATAAGATAGCCAAAATGACTTTATTTCATAATGACAATTGCGTCACTATGAATATCTGTTCCCAATGAAAGTATAGCTACACTGACATTAAAGCCATATTCACTAAATAGTAACATTGAAAACGCATCAAATGACAATATAGCCACCATGAGTGTACAGCCACCATAACAATAATGTTAAAACATAAATCAATCACTATGATATTAGAGTAAACATGAAAAAATTCTTAAAATTACCATAAAAGTATCATGAGAATATAGCATCCATATCAACATATTAACCATGACAATTTAGCCATGATGATAGTATAGTCACAACTACAATATTTTCACTATAACAAAAAAGCCACCATGGCCATATAACTGATATAACAATATAGACAATGCAACATTAAAGAAATATTCAGAATATGTTCACAAAGTCATTATAGCCACCTGACATTATAGATACCGTGACAAAATAGTCGCTTTCGGATCATAGGAAACATATAGCCTCTAAAGTATATAGTGTCCAGGATACAATAGCGTCCAAAACAGAATTTATCAATACTATACAGCCGCCTTGACAGCATAGCCCATAAAACAATGTCAGAACCATGAAAATGTACCTGCCATACCAATATAACTACTATCAAAATGAAGTCAACATACCAAAATGATCAAAAAAGATATTGCCATTGCTATATAGTTACAATAATCATACATTAATGATGATAATGTAATCAGCATTTTCACATAAGCACCATCACCGTTTAAAAGCATGACAGACTAAGTTACATGATTATATGATATCTAGACAGATACACTCAAGATGCCAAATAAGCCGTCATAGAAATATTATCATGATCATATAATCACAGCCAAATTGTAGGTAAAGACAAAATACATCCCCAATGATGAAACTGACCGTAGCAATATAGCCATCAAGTTGATATAGCGACCAAGATAATGTAGCCAGGATAGCGTTATATTGAACATAACAATACACCCGCCATGCCAATATCGTCATCTTTACAAAGTAGCTTGCATGAAATATAGTAACCTTGACAATGTAGGTACCATGATAATGTATTCACATGAAAAAGAAGTCCAAAACAACAGTTGGGCTGCTCACACTGTATCACCATGCTAATCTTGCCAAAATTCTAGTATAGCCATCATGGCAATATACCAAAAGGAAAAAAAATTCCCACCACAATAAGATAGCTAACTTAACAATATAGATACTCTGACAAAAAGCCATGATGGCAATATAGTTACCATAAGGATGTAATATTAACGACAGTATAGCCATCATGACCATAGAGTCACGATGACAAGACAACCATAATGACCATACAGGCAACATGACAATACAGTCGCTATGACAATATTGCCATCATTTTGATAAATCAAATGACAATATAGAAATTATGGCAACACAGTCACCATGACAATATATTCAAAAATACAATAAAATACTAATAATAAAATGATCAAACCATGAAAATATAGCCACCCTGCCACTATGGCTTCCATTGTAATGTAGCCAACATAATATACGTTCAGTATGACAGTACTGAAACTATAACAATATAGCATATCATGACAATGTATTCATCTCATGATTTAAACAAAATGAAATATCCGTTTTTGTAATGATATATCTCCAAGGGTAAATCAACACCATCACATAAGCTAAAATGAAAATGTAGTCACATGTAGTTATCTTGGCAATATAGCCACTAAGAGATTGTAGTCATAATGATAATATAGTCACCATGACAATATACTGTCTCTTTAATGATATAGTTATCAAGATAATGTATCACTCATGAAAAAATATATATGATTAAAAAAAATGACAATATAGCAACTATAAAGAGATCATCTACCCAATATAGCCAAGGTGACGAAATGTAAATCTTCGCAATGTAACCAAAATGAGCAGATAGCCAAAATGACGATATGTTCATCATGACAATACTCCTACTAAGAAAAATGTATTCGCCATGACACTATAGCTACAATGACAATAAAGCAATCTTCACAAAAGAGTAACATTGAAAATACAGGAAACGACAATATAGCCTCCATTACAATGCAGCTATCGTGACAATAATGTCACGATATACATCAATCGCTAGGCTATTAGAGTCACCTTGATAGTAATTTTTCAATGACTTTATGAATATCATGAAAATATAGCCCTCATGTCAACATATTTCCTATGACAATTTAGCCATTATGATGATATAGTCACGACGACAAGATATTCACTATGACAATAAAGCTACCATGATCAAATAACTGATGTGACAATATAGATTTCAGGATATATAGTGTTCAGGACAATATAGAAATTACGGCAACACAGTAACCATGAGAATATACTCACAAATACAATGAAGTCGTCATAACAAAATGATTCAACCATGAAAATATAGTTACCCTGCCACTATGACTTTAATTGTAATATAAGTAATATACATTCAACATGACAGTACTGAAACTATAACAATATCGCATATCATGGCAATATATTGACATGATAATTTAAAAAAAAAGGAAATTTTCGTTTTATCATATATCTTCAAGGGCAAAATCAACACCATTAAATATGCTACGATGAAAATGCAATCAAACTGTCATTATAACCATAATCATGAAATAGTCACCATGACAGTATAGTCATCTTAGCAATGTAGCCACTAAGAGATTATAGTCATAATGTCACCATTGTCACAATGACAATATACTGTCACCTTAATAGTAAAGTTATCACGATAATGTATCGCTTATGAAAAAAATATGCATGACTAAGAAAAATGACAATATAGCAACTATAAAAGAGATCACCTTAACAATATAGCCAAGGTGACGATATGTAAATCTTCGTAATATAACCAAAATGAGTAAATAGTCAAAATGACGGTATGTTCACAATGACAATAATGCTGCTTGCTATGAAAATATATCCCCCATGACACTATAGCTACAATGACAATAAAGCAATCTTCACAAAAGAATAACAGTGAAAATACAGCAAACGACTATATAACCACCATGAAAGTGCAGCCACTATGACAATAATGTCACGATATAATTCAATGACTATATAAACATCATGAAAATAAGGCTTCCATGTCAACATACTTACCATGACAATTTAGCCAATATGATAATATAGTCAAGACGGCAATATATTCACTATAACAATATAGCCATGATCATATAAGTGATATGACAATACAGTCAACGCAACAATAAGGAAGCCTTCCAATAATATACATTATGGCAATATAAGCACCTGACAATATTGATGCTGTGACAAAATAGTCTCTTTCGGATCATAGCAAACATATAGGCTCCAGGACATTATAGTGTCCTTGACAAAATAGCGACCAAGACAAGATCTTTAATTAAGATATAGTCACCTTGACAGTATAGCCGATAAAACAATGAAACAACAATGAAAATGTACCTGCCATAACAATATAGCTACCATGAAAATGCAGTGAACATGACAAAATTATCACAATGAAATATAATCGCCATTACAATTTAGTTACCACAATCATATATCAATCATGATAATATCACTGTATAAAGACCATGACAATATAGTGACATGATAATATGATATCCATACACTTGCACTCACATTACGAAAAAAGCCGCCATGAAAATATTGTTATCATGATCATATGATTAAAACAAAATTGTAGTTAATGACAAAATATATCCCCAACGACAAAATTAGCCATAGCAATATAGCCAGCAAGTAGATATAGCGACCAAGATAATGTAGTCAGGATGGCATTATATTGAAAATAACAATACAGCTACAATGGCAATATCGTCACCATGAAAATGGAAGTACTATGAAAATATAGTAACATTGACAATGTAGGTACTATGATAATAAAATCCCATGGAACATATCCACAATAACAGTTTATTTGCTAAGACACTATATCACCAATGCAATATCGCCAAAATGTTAGTCTAGTCATCATGGCAATATACCACCAGAAAAGGAAAATAAGCACCACAATGATATAGCTAACTTAAAAATATAGCTACCCTGATAATATATTCAACATGAAAAGACAGTCACCTCCTTACAGTATAACAAAAATGAAATATAGCTATCATGACAATGTAGTCACCTATCAATATAGTCACCATGGCAATATAGTTACCATAACCATGTAATCATAACTGGAATATAACCAACATGACTATATAGTCAAGATGACATGCAACCATTATGACAATACAGTCAACATGAAATTAGAGTCTCTACGACAGTATTGCAATCGCTTCAACAAATTAATTGATAATATTGATATTACTGGAAAACAGTCACCATGACAGTATTATCTCAAATGCAATATAACCGCGATAACAAAATTATCCTACCATGAAAATTTAGTCACCCTGCCACTGCAATATAGCTAACATAATAATACATTCACGACGACAGTACTGAAACCATGACAATATAGCATATCATGACAATGTAGTCACCTGATGACAGTTGCGCGCCAGCTACCGACATTTACGGAGCTGCTATCGTCTTTCAGAGCTAGGTTGTAGCTATTCCTCCCTGCGTTGTCGCTACCCTTCCTTTGTTTTGAAGGTTTATCTTATATGATCATGATTGGTGTATGATTATCGAAACCATAATGTGATATCGTTTGTATTTCATTGTAATGAATTTGTCATAGTAACTATATTTTCATGTAAGCTATATTGTTATGGTAGGTAAATTTTCATGGTTGTTCCACTGGTTTATTGCCTATACTGTCAAGGTGACTATATTGTGATGATAAATCCTGTCTTCTTCGCTATTTTGTCATAGACGCTATATGTTTGCTATGATCCAAAAATGACTATTTTGTCACAGTATCTATTTTTTCATGTGGCTGTATTCCCAGAGTGGATATAATTTATAAATGCGTTCAGTGTTGCGTTGACTATATTGTCATATGATTTATGTGATCATGGTGGCTTTATTGTTATGGTGAATATATTAGCGTCTTGACTATATTATCACAATGGCGAAACTGTCACTTTAAAGATATTCATATGGAGGCTATATTTCCACGACAAATATATTTATATGGACGCTATATTTTCATGATGATCATGTACTCATTGTATATTCATTATCAAGGTGACGCTAATGTCTTGGCGATTGATTTATATCGAGAGATTATTGTCATGGTGGCTGTACTGTCTTGATGGCTGTATATTTGTTTGCTATTTTTTCAATAGTACTCTTTTTGTGAAGATGGCTTTATTGTCAGTGAAGCTGGAGAATCGTGGGGAACATATTTTCATAGTTGCAGTATTGTCATTATGAATATACCGTCGTTCTGGTTATCATCTCTTTTTCTTTACGTTGCTATGATGTATATATAGTCACCTTGACTATAGTGGCAAGGTGATCTTTTTTATAGGTGCTATACTGTCATTTTCTAATCATGCATATTTTGTCACAAGCGATATATCATTTTGATAACTTTATTGTTAAGGTGACAGTATTTTAATAGCGACTATATTGTCATAATGACTATAATCTCAGAGTGGCTATATTGCCATGGTCACTATTTTATCATGATTTCTTGTCATAGTGACTGTATTTTCATGGCAGCTTTTTAATGTTGTATAAAATTTTGTCCCTAAGGTTATACCATAATAGAAGCGAAATTTTTCTTTTTCATTAAATGATCAAGTGACTACATTGTCGTGATATGCTATATTGTTATGGTTTCAGTACTGTCGTGGTGAATGTTTTGTTATTGTAGCTATATTGTAATGGAAGCTATAGTGGCAGGATGACTATATTTTCATGGTAGGATCATTTTATTATGACGATTATATAACATTTCTGAGTATATTGTCATCGTGATTGTGTTGCCATAATATATATAATGTCATTTAACTTGTTGAATTAGTGGCAATATTGTCTTAGAGACTGTATTTTGATGTTTTCTGTATTGTCATGGTAGTTGTATTGTCATCGTGACTATAAGGACATGGTGACTATATTGCCATTAAGAACACATTGCTATGGTAATCATATTGCCATGATGGCTATATTGTTTGGTTACCATATTGTCATGATGGCTATATTGTTTAGTTACCATATTGCCATGATGGCTATTTGTCATTTTTTTTTTTATATTTCAAGGAGGTGGCTGTCTTTTAATGTTACCTATATTGTCAGAGTAGTGTATTGTCAAGTTAGCTATATCGTTGTGATGAGTATTTTTTCTGTTGATATATTACCATGATGGCTATACTAACATTTTAGAGATATTGGCATGGTGATATATCGTCTTAGCAGCAAAACTCTTGTTGTGGCTATCTTTTGGATATTTTCTATCTTGAATACTTTGCCATGGCAGTTACATTATCAACGTTACTATATTTTCATTGTAGTTATATTGTCATGGTGACGACATTGGCATGGTGGCTGTATTGTAATTCTCAATACAATGCTCGCTACATTATCTTGGTCGCTGTAACAAGTTGCTGGCTGTATTGCTATGATTAATTTTGTCGTTGGGGATATATTTGTCACTACCTACTATATTGTTGTGATTATATGATCATGATAACAATATATTCATGGCGGCTTCTTTGGTATTGTAAGTGTATGTGTATGGATATCATATCATCATATCACTTATACTGTCATGGTTTTTATACTGTGATATTGTTTATGTCAACCTGCTGAATATATGATCATGATTGGTCTATGATTATGGTAACTATATTGTAATGCCGATGATATTTCATTATGATAATTTTGTCATGATGACTAAAATTTCATGACATCTATAATGTTTTGGCAGGTACAGTTTCATGATTGTTACATTGTTATATGGTCTATACTGTCAAGGTGTCTATATTATAATGATATATCCTGTCTTGGTCGCTATTTTGTCATAGAGACTATGTTGTCCTGCCGTCTATATGTTTGCTATGATTCAAAAGCGACTATTTGTCACAGTATCTATATTGTCTTGTAGTTATACTGCCATAGTGAATATGATTTGTATATTTCTTTTTTGCTTCTTTGACTGTATTGTCACATCAGTTATATGATCAGTGTGGCTATATTGTTATAGTGAATAAATTGCCGGCATGACTATATTATCATAATGGCCAGATTATCATGGCAGACATGATGACATGGAGGCTATATTTTCATGATATTTATATAGTCATTGTAAGTTTATTATCAAGGTGACTAATGACATGGTGATGATTTGTATCGTGACATTATTATCATGGTGGCTGAAATATGATGGTGGCTATATTCTCGTTTGCTGTATTTTCAATGTTGCTCTTTTGTGAATATGGCTTTGTTGTCAGTGTAGCTATAGTGTCGTGGGGAACATATTTTCATAGTGGCAGTATTGTCAATATGACCATAACGTCATTTTGGCTATCTTCTCATTTTAGCTACATTTCTATAATATATATATCGTCACCTTAGCTATATTGGCAAGGTGATCTTTTTATAGGTGATATATTGTCATTATTTAACTCTTGCATACTTTGTCATAAGCGAAATATTATCATGATAATTATAGTTTTATAGTGACAATATTGTCATAGTGACTATATTATCATTATGACTATAATGTCACAGTGGCTATATTGCCAAGATAACTATACTGTCATGGTGACTTCTTTATCGTGATTTTTATAATGTCATAATGACTGTATTTTCGTAGAAGCTTTTTTATTGGTGTTGATATTGCCCTTGAGGATATACCATTATAGAAGAGAAAATGTCATTTTGATTGAATTATCAGCTGACTACATTGTCATGATATGCTATACTGTTATGGTTTCAGTACCTTCATGGTAAATCTTTATTACTGTTTCTACATTGCAATGAAAACCAAAATGGTAGGTGGCTATATTTTCATGGTAGGATAATTTTATCATGGCGATTATATTGCATTTCTGAGTATATTGCCATGGTGACTATGTTGCCATAACATCTATATTGTCATATAATTTGTGAAATTGATGGCAATATTGTCTTAGAGACAGTACTGTCATGTTATCTGTATTGTCACGGTGGTTGTATTGTCAACGTGACTATATAGTCATGTTGGCTATATTGTCGTTAAGATCACATTGTTATGCTAACTATATTACCATAGTGGCTGTATTGTTAAATCCCTATATCGCCATTATGGCTATTTGTCGTTTTTGTTATATAACAAGGAGGTGACTGTCTTTTTATATTGGCAATATTGTCAGAATAGCTATATTGTCGAGTATTGGGTATATATATTTCTTTTCTGGCGGTATATTATCATGATGGCAATAATAACATTTTGGCGATATTGGCATAGCGATATAGTGTTTTAGCAGCTAAACTCTTGTTGTGGATATTTTTCAATTGTATATTTTATCTTTGTAGCTACATAGTCAAGGTTACTATATTTTCATAGTAGCTACATTGTCATGGTGAAGACATTGGCATGGTGGTTGTATTCTTACTTTCAATATAATGCCGTCCTGGCTACATTATCTTGGTCGCTATATCAACTTGATGGCTATATTGTTATAGTTAATTTTGTCTTTCGGGATATATTTTGTAATTAGTGACAATACTGTTGTGATTATATGATCATGATAATATTTTCATGAAAACTTATGTGGTATTGTAAGTGTAAGTGAATGGATATCATCGCATCATGTCACTTAAATTGTCATGGTTTTTACACTATGATCTTGTTAATGTCAACCTGCTGATTATATAATCATGATTGGTGTATGATTATGGTAACTATATTGTAATGTTTTATTTCATTGTGATAATTTTGTCATGTTGACTACAAATCCATGACAGCTATAATGTTATCAGCATATCATGATGATATATCCAGTCTGAGTCACTGTTTTTTCAAAGAGACTATATTGTCCTGGAGTCTATATTTTTCCTATGATCCGAAAACGACTGTCTATTAACAGTATCTATATTGTCAGGTGATTATATTGCCATTGTGAATATAAGTTGAATGTTTCTATAATTTTGGTTTGATTATATTGTCATATCAGTTATATGATCATGGTAGCTTTATTGTCATAGTGAATATATTGTCGTCGTAACTATATTTTCATAATGACTAAATTGTCATAGCAAATATCTTGGCATGGGGGCTATATTTTCATGATATTTATAAAGTCATTGTAAGATTACTGTCAAGGTGACTCTATTGTCCTGGTGATTAAGTTATATAGTGATATTATTGTCAAGATGACTGTATTGTCATGGTGGCTATATTGTAGTTTGCTGTATTTTAATTTTACGCTTTTGTGAAGATAGCTTTACTGTCAGTGTACCTATAGAGTCATGGAGAATATATTTTCATAGTGGAATTATTTTCAATATGAACATACTGTCATTTTGGCCCTCTCCTTATTTTGGTTACATTTGTATCATATATATATCATCAATCACCTTGGCTATATTAGCAAAGTGATCTTTTTCTACGGTTGCTATATTTTCATATTTTAAATCATGCATTTTTTGTCGTAAGTCATACATTATCATGATAACTATAACATTCCGGTAACTATATATTGGCATTTTGACTATATTGTTATTATGACAATGATATCATGTTGGATATCTTGGCAAAGTAACTTTATTATCATGGTGTCTATTTCATCATGATGGTTATAATGTCATGGTGACTATATTTTCACAGTAGCTTTTATATTGGTATTGGGTTTGCCCTTGAGGATGTATCATTAAAAAACGAGATTCTTATTTTGATTAAATCATTAGGGGCTACATTGTCGTGACATGCTATATTGTTATGGTTTCAGGAATGTCATTGTATATGTATTATTATGTTGGCTATATTCCAATAGAAGCCATAGTGGCAGAGTGGCAATATTTTTATAATATAATCATTTTGTTATGTCGATTATATTCCACTTGTGTGTATATTGTCATGCTGACTGTTGCCATAATATCTATACAGTCATTTGATTTGTTAAATTGGTGGCTATGTTGTCATAATGTAATGTCATGGTTCCTGTATTGTCTTGGTGGTTGTATTGTCATCTTGTCTATATGGTCATGGTAGTTATATTTCCATTACGATTATATTGATATGTTAACTATATTGCCATGGTGTCTATATTGTTAAATGAATATATTGCCATGATGGCTATTTGTTATTTTTTGTTATATTACAAGGGGGTGATTGTCTTTTCATGTTGCCTATATATCAGGGTACCTATATTGTTGTCATATGATTACAGTCATAAAGACAATATAGTCGCCATGCCAATATTTCACCTTAATGATATGGGTATCATGATGATATAATGGTTATAACAGAATATGCACGATTAAAAAGTGACAATATACCACCTATAAAAGAATCACCTTCCCAATATAGCCAAGGTGACGATATATATAACAGCAATGTAACCCAAATTAGAAGATAGCCAAATTGACTTTATTTCATATTGACAATTGCGTCACTATGAAAATGTGTCCCCAATGAAAGTATAGCTACACTGACATTAAAGCCATATTCTCTAAATAGTAACATTGAAAACGCATCAAACGACAATATAGCCACCATGATTGTACAGCCACCATAACAATAATGATAAAACATAAATCAATCACTATGATATTAGAGTAAACTTGAAAAAATGTTTACAATTACCATAAAAGTATCATGAGAATATAGCATCCATATCAACATATTTCCCATGACAATTTAGCCATTATGATAGCATAGTCCTAACTACAATATTTTTACTATAACATCAAAGCCACCGTGGACATATAACTGATATAACAATATAGTCACCGCAACATTAAAGAAACATTCAGAATATGTTCACAACGTCAATATAGCCACCTGACAATATGGATACGTTATAAAATAGTCGCTTTCGGATCATAGGAAACATAGAGCCTCTAAAGTATATAGTGTCCAGGAGACAATAGCGTTCAAAACAGAATTTATCAATACTATACAGCCGCCTTGACAGTATAGCCAATAAAACAATGTCAGAACCATGAAAATGTACCTGCCATACCAATATAACTACTATCAAAATGAAGTCAACATACCAAAATGATCAAAAAATATATTGCCATTGCTATATAGTTAAAATAATCATACATTAATGATGATAATGTAATCAGCATTTTCACATAAGCACCATCACCGTTTAAAAGCATGACAGACTAAGTTACATGATGATATGATATCATGATCATATAATCGCAACCAAATTGTAGATAAAGACAAAATACATCCCCAACGATGAAATTGACCGTAGCAATATAGCCATCAAGTTGATATAGCGACCAAGATAATGCACCCAGGATGGCGTTATATTGAACATAACAATACACCCGCCATGCCAATGTAGCTTGCATGAAATATAGTAACCTTAACAATGTAGGTACCATGATAATGTATTCCCATGAAAAAATGTCCAAAACAACAGTTGGGTTGCGAACACTATATCACCATGCTAATCTTGCCAAAATTCTAGTATAGCCATCATGGCAATATACCAAAAGGAAAAACAAATACCCACCACAATACTCTGACAAAAAGCCATGATGGCAATATAGTTTCCATAAGAATTTAATCTTAACGACAGTATAGCCATCATGACCATAGAGTCACGATAACAAGACAACCATGATTACCATACAGAAAACATGACAATACAGTCTCTATAACAATATTGCCATCAATTTAATAAATCAAATGACAAAATAGAACTTATGGCAACACAGTCACCATGACAATATATTTAAAAATACAATAAAATACTAATAACAAAATGATCAAACCATGAAAATATAGCCACCCTGCCACTATGGCTTCCATTGTAATGTAGGCAACATAATATACTTTCACCATGACAGTACCGAAACTATAACAATATAGCATATCATGACAATGTATTCACCTCATAACTTAAACAAAATGAAATATCCGTTTATATAATGATATATCTCCAAGGGTAAATCAACACCATTAAATAAGCTACAATGAAAATGTTGTCACATGTAGTAATCTTAGCAATATAGCCACTAAGAGATTGTAGTCATAATGACAATATAGTCACCATGACAATATACTGTCACTTTAATGATATAGTTATCAAGATAATGTATCACTCATGAAAAGATATACATGATTAAAAAAAATGACAATATAGCAACTATAAAGAGATCACCTTGCCAATATAGCCAAGGTGACGATATGTAAAGCTTCGCAATGTAACCAAAATGAGCAGATAGCCAAAATGACGATATGTTCATAATGACAATACTGCTACTACGAAAATATATTCCCCATGACAATATAGCTACAATGACAATAAAGCAATCTTCACAAAAGAGTAACATTGAAAATACAGGAAACGACAATATAGCCACCATGACAATGCAGCTATC
Organism: Panulirus ornatus; assembly: GCF_036320965.1. Taxonomy (NCBI): domain Eukaryota; kingdom Metazoa; phylum Arthropoda; class Malacostraca; order Decapoda; family Palinuridae; genus Panulirus; species Panulirus ornatus. The sequence goes on along the minus strand of NC_092278.1, from coordinate 5,986,079 downwards.
GTGACAATAATGTCACGATATACATCAATCGCCAGGCTATTAGAGTCACCTTGATAGTAATCTTTCAATGACTTTAAGAATATCATGAAAATATAGCCCTCATGTCAACATATTTCCTATGACAATTTAGCCGTTATGATAATATAGTCACGACGACAAGATATTCACTATGACAATAAAGCTACCATGATCATATAACTGATATGACAATATAGATTTCAGGATATGTAGTGTCAGGACAATATAAAAATTACGGCAACACAGTAACCATGAGAATATACTCACAAATACAATAAAATCGTAATAACAAAATGATCCAACCATGAAAATATAGTTACCCTACCACTATGACTTTAATTGTAATGTAACCAACATAATACACATTCAACATGACAGTACTAAAACTATAGCAATATCGCATATCATGGCAATATATTCACATGATAATTTAAAAAACGGAAATTTTCGTTTTTATGATATATCTTCAAGGGCAAAATCAACACCATTAAGTATGCTACAATGAAAATGCAGTCAAACTGTCAATATATCCATCACCATGAAATAGTCACCATGACAGTATAGTTATCTTAGCAATATAGCCACTAAGAGATTATAGTCATATTGTCAAGATTGTCACAATGACAATATACTGTCACCTTAATAGTAAAGTTATCACGATAATGTATCGCTTATGAAAAAATATGCATGACTAAAAAAAATGACAACATAGCAACTATAAAAGAGATCACCTTGACAATATACCTAAGGTGAAGATATGTAAATCTTCGCAATATAACCAAAATGAGTAGATAGCGAAAATGACGGTATGTTCATAATGACAATACTGCTGCTATGAAAATATATCCTCCATGACACTATAGCTACAATGACAATAAAGCAATCTTCACAAAAGAGTAACAGTGAAAATACAGGAAACGACAATATAGAAACCATGAAAGTACAGCCACTATGACAATAATGTCACGATATAATTCAATGACTATATAAACATCATGAAAATAAGGCTTCCATGTCAACATACTTACCATGACAATTTAGCCAATATGATAATATAGTCAAGACGGCAATATATTCACTATAACAGTATAGCCATGATTATATAAGTGATATGACAATACAGTGAACGCAACAATAAGGAAGCCTTCAAATTATATTCATTATGGCAATATAAGCACCTGACAATATTGATGCTGTGACAAAATAGTCTCTTTCGGATCATAGCAAACATATAGGATCGAGGACAATATAGTGTCCATGACAAAATAGCGACCAAGACAAGATTTTTAATTAAGATATAGTCACCTTGACAGTATAGCCGATAAAACAGTGAAACAACAATGAAAATGTACCTGCCATAACAATATAGCTACCATGAAAATGCAGGTAACATGCCAAAATTATCACAATGAAATATAATCGCCATTACAATTTAGTTACCATAATCATATATCAATCATGATAATATCATCAGGAGGCTGACATAAACACCATCACAGTATAAAAACCACGACAATATAGTTACATGATAATATGATATCCATACACTTGCACTCACATTATCAAATAAGCCGCCATGAAAATATTGTCATCATGATCATATGATTAAAACAAAATTGTAGTTAATGACAAAATATATCCCCAACGACAAAATTAACCATAGCAATATAGCCAGCAAGTAAATATAGCGACCAAGATAATGTAGTTAGGATGGCATTATATTGAAAATAAGAATACATCCACAATAGCAATATCGTCACGATGACAGTGGAGCTACCATGAAAATATAGTAACATTGACAATGTAGCTACTATGATAATAAAATCCCATGGAACATATCCACAATAACAGTTTATTTGCTAAGACACTATATCACCATGCCAATATCGCCAAAATGTTAGTCTAGGCAACATGGCAATATACCATCAGAAAAAGAAAATAAGCACCACAATGATGTAGCTAACTTAACAATATAGCTACCCTGATAATATATTCAATATGAAAAGACAGTTACCTCCTTACAGTATAAGAAAAATGAAAAATAGCTATCATGGCAATGTAGTCACCTATCAATATAGTCACAGTGGCAATATAGTTACCATAACTATGTAATCATAACTAGAATATAGCCAACATGACTATATAGTCAAGATGACATGCAACCATCATGACAAAACAAGCAACATGACATTAGAGTCTCTACGACAATATTGCAATCGCTTCAAGAAATTAAATGATAATATAGATATTACTGGAACACAGTCACCATGACAGTATTATCACAAATGCAATATAACCGCGATAACAAAATTATCCTACCATGAAAATTTAGCCACCCTGCCACTGCAATATAGCTAACATAATAATACATTCACTACGACAGTACTGAAACCATGACAATATAGCATATCATGACAATGTAGTCACCTGATGACAGTCGCGCACCAGCTAACGATGTGTACGGAGTTGCTATCGTCTTTCAGAGCTAGGTTGTAGCTATTCCTCCCTGCGTTGTCGCTAGCCTTGCTTTGTTTTGAAGGTTTTATCTTATATGATCATGATTGGTGTATGATTATCGAAACCATAATGTGATATCGTTTGTATTTCATTGTAATGAATTTGTCATAGTAACTATATTTTCATGTAAGCTATATTGTTATGGTAGGTACATTTTCATGGTTGTTCCACTGTTTTATTGGCTATACTGTCAAGGTGACTGTATTATGATGATAAATCCTGTCTTCTTCGCTATTTTGTCATAGAGACTATATTCTCTTGGACGCTATATGTTTGCTATGATCCAAAAATGACTATTTTGTCACAGTATCTATATTTTCATGTAGCTGTATTCTCAGAGTGGATGTAATTCATAAATGCGTTTATTGTTGCGTTGACTATATTGTCATATCATTTATATGATCATGGTGGCTTTATTGTTATGGTGAATATATTAGCGTCTTGACGATATTATCAGAATGGCGAAACTGTCACTTTAAAGATATTCATATGGAGGCTATATTTTCACGACAAATATATCTATATGGACGCTATATTTTCATGATGTTCATGTACTCATTGTATATTCACTATCAAGGTGACGCTAATGTCCTGACGATTGATTTATATCGAGAGATTATGGTCATGGTGGCTGTACTGTCTTGATGGCTGTATAGTCGTTTGCTATTTTTTCAATAGTACTCTTTTTGTGAAGATGGCTTTATTGTCAGTGTAGCTGGAGAATCGTGGGGAACATATTTTCATAGTTGCAGTATTGTCATTATGAACATACCGTCGTTCTGGTCATCATCTCTTTTTCTTTACGTTGCTATGATGTATATATCGTCACCTTGACTATAGTGGCAAGGTGATCTTTTTTATAGGTGCTATACTGTCATTTTCTAATCATGCATATTTTGTCACAAGCGATATATCATTTTGATAACTTTATTATTAAGGTGACAGTATTTTGATAGCGACTATATTGCCATAATGACTATAATCTCAGAGTGGCTATATTGCCATGGTCACTATTTTATCATGATATTTATGTCATAATGGCTGTATTGTCATGGCAGCTTTTTATTTGTGTATAAAATTTTGTCCCTAAGCTTACACAATAATAGACGCGAAATTTTCTTTTTCATTAAATGATCAAGTGACTACATTGTCATGATATGCTATATTGTTATGGTTTCAGTACTTTCGTGGTGAATGTTTTGTTATTGTGGCTGTATTGTAATGCAAGCCATAGTGGAAGGGTGAATTTATTTTCATGGTAGGATCATTTTATTATGACGATTATATAACATTTCTGAGTATATTGTTACCGTGATTGTGTTGCCATAATATCTATATTGTCATTTCACTTGTTGAATTAGTGGCAATATTGTCTTAGAGACTGTATTTTGATGTTTTCTATAGTATCATGGTGGTTGTATTGTCATCGTGACTATATGGACATGGTGACTATATTGCCATTAAGAATACATTGCTATGGTAATCATATTGCCATGATGGCTATATTGTTTGGTTACCATATTGCCATGATGGCTATATTGTTTAATTCCCATATTGCCATGATGGCTATTTGTCATTCTTTTTTTTATATTTCATGGAGGTGGCTGTCTTTTAATGTTACCTATATTGTCAGAGTAGTATATTGTCAAGTTTGCTATATCGTTGTGATGAGTATTTTTTCTGTTGATATATTGCCATGATGGCTATACTAACATTTTAGAGATATTGGCGTGGTGATATATCGTCTTAGCAGCTAAACTCTTGTTGTGGCTATCTTTTAGGTATTTTCTCTCTTGAATATTTTGCCATGGCAGCTACATTATCAACGTTACTATATTTTCATGGTAGCTATATTGTCATGGTGACGACATTGGCACGGTGGCTATATTGTAATTCTCGATATAGTGCTCGCTACATTATCTTGGTCGCTATAACAAGTTGATTGCTATATTGCTATGATTAATTTTGTCGTTGGGGATATATTTGTCGCTACCTACAATATTGTTGTGATTATATGATCAAGATAACAATATATTCATGGCGGCTTCTTTGGTATTGTAGGTGTATGTGTATGGATATCATATCATCATATCACTTATACTGTCATGGTTTTCATACTGTGATATTGTTTATGTCAACCTGCTGATTATATGATCGAGATTGTTCTATGATTATGGAACGTACATTGTAATGCCGAAGATATTTCATTGTGATAATTTTGTCATGTTGACTAGAATTTCATGACCTCTTTAATGTTTTGGAAGGTACAGTTTCATGATTGTTACATTGTTTTATGGTCTATACTGTCAAGGTGTCTATACTATAATGATATATCCTGTCTTGGTCGCTATTTTGTCATAGAGACTATGTTGTCCTGCCGGCTATATGTTTGCCATGATTCAGAACGACTATTTGTCACAGTATCTATATTGTCATGTAGTTATACTGCCATACTGAACATGATTTATATATTACTTTTTTGTTTCTTTGACTGTATTGTCACATCAGTTAAATGATCACTGCGGCTATATTGTTATAGTGAATAAATTGCCGTCATGACTATATTATCATAATGGCCAGACTATAATGGCAGACCTGTTGACATGGAGGCTATATTTTCATGATATTTATATAGTCATTGTAAGTTTATTATCAAGGTGACTAATGACATGGTGATGATTTGTATCGTGACATTATTATCATGGTGGTTGAAATATGATGGTGGCTATATTCTCGTTTGCTGTATTTTCAATGTTGCTCTTTTGTGAATGTGCCTTTGTTGTCAGTGTAGCTATAGTGTCATGGGGAACATATTTTCATAGTGGCAGTATTGTCATTATGACCATACCCTCATTTTTGCTATCTTCTCATTTCAGTTACATTGCTATAATGTATATATCGTCACCTTAGCTATACTCGCAAGGTGATCTTTTTATAGGTGACATATTGTCATTATTTAACTCTTGCATACTTTGTCATAAGCGAAATATTATCATGATAATTATATTTCTATGGTGACAATATTGTCATAGCGACTATATTATCATTATGACTATAATGTCACAGTGGCTATATTACCAAGATAACTATATTGTCATGGTGACTTTTTTATAATGATTTTTATAATGTCATAATGACTGTATTTTCGTACAAGCTTTTTTAATGGTGTTGATATTGCCCTTGAGGATATGCCATTATAGAAGAGAAATTGTCATTTTGATTAAATTATCAGCTGACTACATTGCCATGATATGCTATACTGTTATGGTTTCAGTACCTTCATGGTAAATCTTTTATTACTGTTTCTACATTGCAATGAAAGCCAAAATGGTAGGTGGCTATATTTTCATGGTAGGATAATTTTATCATGGCGATTATACTGCATTTCTGAGTATATTGTCATGATGACTATGTTACCATAATATCTATATTCTCATATAATTTGTCATATTGATGGCAATATTGTCTTAGAGACGGTACTGTCATGTTATCTGTATTGTCACGGTGGTTGTATTGTCAATGTGACTATATAGTCATGTTGGCTACATTGTCGTTAAGATCACATTGTTGTGGTAACTATATTACCATAGTGGCTGTATTGTTAAATCCCTATATCGCCATTATGGCTATTTGTCATTTTTGTTATATAACAAGGAGGTGACTGTCTTTTCATGTTGGCAATATTGTCAGAATAGTTCTATTGTCGAGTATTGGGTATATATGTATATATCTTTTCTTGCGGTATATTATCATGATGGCAATAAGAACATTTTGGCGATATTGGCATAGCGATATAGTGTTTTAGCAGCTAAACTCTTGTGGATATTTTTCAATTGTATATTTTATCATTGTAGCTACATAGTCAACGTTACTATATTTTCATAGTAGCTACATTGTCATGGTGAAGACATGGGCATGGTGGTTGTATTCTTACTTTCAATATAATGCCGTCCTGGCTACATTATCTTGTTCGCTATATCAAGTTGATGGCTATATTGTTATGGTTAATTTTGTCTTTCGGGATATATTTTGTAATTAGTGACAATACTGTTGTGATTATACGATCATGATAATATTTTCATGAAAACTTATGTGGTATTGTAAGTGTAAGCGAATGGATATCATCTCATCATGTCACTTAAATTGTCATGGTTTTTACACTATGATCTTGTTTATGTCAACCTGCTGATTATATAATCATGATTGGTGTATGATTATGGTAAATATATTGTTATGTCGTTTTATTTCATTGTGATAATTTTGTCATGTTGACTACAATTCCATGACAGCTATAATGTTATGAGCATATCATGATGATAAATCCTGTCTGAGTCACTGTTTTTTCACAGAGACTATATTGTCCTGGAGTCTATATTTTTGCTATGATCCGAAAACGACTATCTATTAACAATATCTATATTGTCAGGTGGTTATATTGCCACTGTGAATATCAGTTGATTGTTTCTATATTTTTGCTTTGATTATATTGTCATATCAGTTATATGATCACGGTAGCTTTATTGTCATAGTGAATAGATTGTCGTCGTGATTATATTTTCATAACGGCTAAATTGTCATAGCAAATATCTTGACATGGTGGCTATATTTTCATGATATTTATAAAGTCATTGTAAGATTACTGTCAAGGTGACTCTATTGTCCTGGTGATTGCGTTATATCGTGATATTATTGTCAAGATGGCTGTATTGTCATGGTGGCTATATTGTAGTTTGCTTTATTTTAATTTACGCTTTTGTGCAGACAGCTTTACTGTCAGTGTACCTATAGAGTCATGGAGAATATATTTTCATAGTGGAATTATTGTCATTATGAACATACTGTCAATTTGGCCATCTCCTTATTTTGGTTACATTTGTTTCATATATATATATATATCATCAAACACATTGGCTATATCAGCAACGTGATCTTTCTCTACGGTTGCTATATTTTCATTTTTCTAATCATGCATTTTTTGTCGTAAGTGATACATTATCATGATCACTATAACTTTCCGGTAACTATATATTGGTATTTTGACTATATTGTTATTATGACAATGATATCAGGTTCGATATCTTGCCAAAGTAACTTTATTGTCATGGTGTCTATTTCATCATGATGGTTATAATGTCTTGGTGACTACATTTTCACGGTAGCTTTTGTATTTTGTTGGGTTTGCCCTTGAGGATGTATCATTATAAAACGAGGTTTTCATTTTGATTAAATCATTAGGGGACTACATTGTCGTGACATGCTATATTGTTATGGTTTCAGGAATGTCATTGTATATGTATTATTATGTTGGCTATATTCCAATGGAAGCTATAGTAGCAGAGTGGTTACATTTTCATAATATAATCATTTTGTTATGTCGATTATAAATCACTTGCGTGTATATTGTCATGGTGACTGTTGCCATAATGTCTATACTGTCATTTGATTTGTTGAATTGGTGGCTATATTGTCATAATGTAATGTCATGGTTCCTGTATTGTCTTGATGGTTGTATTGTCATAGTGTCTATATAGTCATGGTAGCTATTTTTCCATTAAGATTATATTGATATGGTAACTATATGTCCAGGGTGGCTATATTGTTAAATGAATATAATCCCATGATGGCTATTTGATATTTTTTTGTTATATTACAAGGGGTGATTGTCTTCTCATGTTGCCTATATATCAGGGTACCTATAATGTTGTCATAAGATTACAGTCATAAAGACAATATAGTCGCCATGCCAATATTTTCACCTTAATGATATGGGTATCATGATAATATAACGCTTATAACATAAGATGTACGATTAAAAAATGACAATTACCACCTATAAAAAAATCACCTTCCCAATATAGCCAAGGTGACGATATATATAACATAGCAATGTAACCCAAATTAGAAGATAGCCAAAATGACTTTATTTCATAATGACAATTGCGTCACTATGAAAATGTGTTCCCAATGAAAGTATAGCTACACTGACATTAAAGCCATATTCACTAAATAGTAACTTTGAAAATGCATCAAACGACAATATAGCCACAATGACTGTAGAGCCACCATAACAATAATGTTAAAACATAAATCAATCACTATGATATTAGAGGAAACTTGAAAAAATTTTACAATTACCATAAAAGCATCATGAGAATATACCATCCATATCAACATATTTCGCATGACAATTTAGCCATTATGACGGTATAGTCACAACTACAATATTTTCACTATAACAACAAAGCCACCATGGCCATATAACTGATATAACAATATAGTCAACGCAACATTAAAGAAACATTCAGAATATGTTCACAACGTCAATATAGCCACCTGACAATATAGATACCGTGACAAAATAGTCGCTTTCGGATCATAGGAAACATATAACCTCTAAAGTATATAGTGTCCAGGAGACAATAGCGTCCAAAACAGAATTTATCAATACTATACGGCCGCCTTGACAGTATAGCCCATAAAACAATGTCATGACCATGAAAATGTACCTGCCATACCAATACAATTACTATCAAAATAAAGTCAACATACCAAAATGATCAAAAAAGATATTGCCATTGTTATATAGTTACAATAATCATACATTAATGATGATAATGTAATCAGCATTTTCACATAAGCACCATCACCGTTTAAAAGCATGACAGACTAAGTTACATGATGATATGATATCCAGACTGATACTCTCAAGATGCCAAATAAGCCGTCAAAGAAATATTATCATGATCATATAATCACAACCAAATTGACCGTAGCAATATAGCCATCAAGTTGATATAGCGACCAAGATAATGCAGCCAGGGTGGCGTTATATTGAACATAACAATACACCCGCCATGCCAATATCGTCATCTTTACAATGTAGCTTGCCTGAAATATAGTAACGTTGACAATGTAGGTACCATGATAATGTATTCCCATGAAAAAATATCCAAAACAACATTTGGGCTGCGAACACTATATCACCATGCTAATCTTGCCAAAATTCTAGTATAGCCATCATGGCAATATACCAAAAGGAAAAAAATACCCACCACAATAAGATGGCTAACTTCAGAATGTAGCTACTCTGACAAAGAGCCATGATGTCAATATAGTTACCATAAGAATGTAATCTTAACGACAGTATAGCCATCATGACCATAGAGTCAAGATGATGAGACAACCTTGATGACCATACAGGTAACATGACAATACAGTCTCTATGACAATATTGCCATCAATTCAGTAAATAAAATGACAATATAGAAATTATGTCAATACAGCACCATGACAATATATTCAAAAATACAATAAAATACTAATAACAAAATGATCAAACCATGAAAATATAGCCACCCTGACACTGTGACTTCCATTGTAATGTAGCCAACATAATATACATTCACCATGACAGTACTGAAACTATAACAATATAGCATATCATGACAATGTATCCACCATAATTTAAACAAAATGAAATATCCGTTTTTATAATGATATATCTCCAAGGGTAAATCAACACCATTATATAAGCTACATTGAAAATGTAGTCACATGTAGTTAGCGGAAGATGAAAGCCGGCAAGGCAGCACGTTTGGATGGTATTGCAGTGGAATTTATTAAAAAAGGGGGTGACTGTATTGTTTACTGGTTGGTAAGGTTATTTAATGTATGTATGACTCATGGTGAGGTGCCTGAGGATTGGCGGAATGCGTGCATAGTGCCATTATACAAAGGCAAAGGGGATAAGAGTGAGTGCTCAAATTACAGAGGTATAAGTTTGTTGAGTATTCCTGGTAAATTATATGGGAGGGTATTGATTGAGAGGGTGAAGGCATGTACAGAGCATCAGATTGGGGAAGAGCAGTGTGGTTTCAGAAGTGGTAGAGGATGTGTGGATCAGGTGTTTGCTTTGAAGAATGTATGTGAGAAATACTTAGAAAAGCAAATGGATTTGTATATAGCATTTATGGATCTGGAGAAGGCATATGATAGAGTTGATAGAGATGCTCTGTGGAAGGTATTAAGAATATATGGTGTGGGAGGAAAGTTGTTAGAAGCAGTGAAAAGTTTTTATCGAGGATGTAAGGCATGTGTGCGTGTAGGAAGAGAGGAAAGTGATTGGTTCTCAGTGAATATTGGTTTGCGGCAGGGGTGTGTGATGTCTCCATGGTTGTTTAATTTGTTTATGGATGGGGTTGTTAGGGAGGTAAATGCAAGAGTTTTGGAAAGAGGGGCAAGTATGAAGTCTGTTGGGGATGAGAGAGCTTGGGAAGTGAGTCAGTTGTTGTTCGCTGATGATACAGCGCTGGTGGCTGATTCATGTGAGAAACTGCAGAAGCTGGTGACTGAGTTTGGTAAAGTGTGTGGAAGAAGAAAGTTAAGAGTAAATGTGACTAAGAGCAAGGTTATTAGATACATTAGGGTTGAGGGTCAAGTCAATTGGGAGGTGAGTTTGAATGTAGAGAAACTGGAGGAAGTGAAGTGTTTTACATATCTTGGAGTGGATCTGGCAGCAGATGGAACCATGGAAGCGGAAGTGGATCATAGGGTGGGGGAGGGGGCGAAAATTCTGGGGGCCTTGAAGAATGTGTGGAAGTCGAGAACATTATCTCGGAAAGCAAAAATGGGTATGTTTGAAGGAATAGTGGTTCCAACAATGTTGTATGGTTGCGAGGAGTGGGCTATGGATAGAGTTGTGCGCAGGAGGATGGATGTGCTGGAAATGAGATTTTTGAGGACAATGTGTGGTGTGAGGTGGTTTGATCTAGTGAGTAACGTAAGAGTAAGAGAGAAGTGTGGAAATCAAAAGAGCGTGGTTGAGAGAGCAGAAGAGGGTGTTTTGAAGTGGTTTGGGCACATGGAGAGAATGAGTGAGGAAAGATTGACCAAGAGGATATATGTGTCGGAGGTGGAGGGAACAAGGAGAAGAGGGAGACCAAATTGGAGGTGGAAAGATGGAGTGAAAAAGATTTTGTGTGATCGAGGCATGAACATGCAGGAGGGTGAAAGGAGGGCAAGGAATAGAGTGAATTGGATCGATGTGGTATACCGGGGTTGACGTGCTGTCAGCGGATTGAATCAGGGTATGTGAAGCGTCTGGCGTAAACCATGGAAAGCTGTGTAGGTATGTATATTTGCGTGTATGGACGTATGTATATACATGTGCATGGGGGTGGGTTGGGCCATTTCTTTCGTCTGTTTCCTTGCGCTACCTCGCAAACGCGGGAGACAGTGACAAAGAAAAAAAAATAAATGTAGTTAGCAATATAGCCACTAAGAGATTGTAGTCATAATGAAAATATATTCACCATGACAATAAACTGTCACTTTAATGATATAGTTACCAAGATAATGCATCACTCATGAAAAAATATACATGATTAAAAAAATGACAATATAGCAACTATAAAGAGATCACCTTGCCAATATAGGCAAGGTGGCGATATGTAAATCTTCGCAATGTAACCAAAATGAGCAGATAGCCAAAATGACGATATGCTCATAATGACAATACTGCTACTACGAAAATATGTTCCCCATGACACTATAGCTACAATGACAATAAAGCAATCTTCACAAAAGAGTAACATTGAAAATACAGGAAACGACAATATAGCCACCATGACAATGCAGTTATCGTGACAATAATGTACGATATACATCAATCTCCAGGCTATTAGAGTCACCTTGATAGTAATCTTTCAATGACCTTATGAATATCATGAAAATATAGCCCTCATGTCAACATATTTCCCATAATATAGTCACGACGACAAGATATTCACTATGACAATAAAGCTACCATGATCATATAACTGATATGACAATATAGATTTCAGGATATATAGTGTCCAGTACAATATAGAAATTACGGCAACACAGTAACATGAGAATATTCTCACAAATACAATAAAATCGTCATAACAAAATGATCCAACCATGAAAATATAGTTACCCTGCCACTATGACTTTAATTGTAATGTAAACCACATAATATACATTCAACATGACAGTACTGAAACTATAGCAATATCGCATATCATGGCAATGAAATTTTCGTTTTTATAATATATCTTCATGGACAAAATCAACAACATGAAATATACTACAATGAAAATACAGTCATACTGTCATTATAACAATCATCATGAAATAGTCACCATGACAGTATAGTTATCTTAGCAATATAGCCTCTAAGAGATTATAGTCATATTGTCAACATTGTCACAATGACAATATACTGTCACCTTAATAGTAAAGCTATCACGATAATGTATCGCTCATGAAAAAATATGGTTGACTAAAAAAAATGACAACATAGGAACTATAAAAGAGATCACCTTGACAATATAGCCAAGGTGACGATATGTAAATCTTCGCAATATAACCAAAATGAGTAGATAGCGAAAATGACGGTATGTTCATAATGACAATACTGCTGCTATGAAAATATATCCCCTATGACACTATAGCTACAATGACAATAAAGCAATCTTCACGAAAGTGTAACAGTGAAAATACAGGAAACGACAATTTAGAAACCATGACTATAATGTCTCGATATGATTCACTGACTATATAAACATCATGAAAATAACGCTTCCATGCTAACATACTTACCATGACAATTTAGCCATTATGATAATATAGTCAAGACGGCAATATATTCACTATAACAATATAGCCATGATCATATAAGTGATATGACAATACAGTCAACGCAACAATAAGGAAGCCTTGAAATTATATTCCTTATGGCAATATAAGCACCTGAGAATATTGATGCTGTGACAAACTAGTCTCTTTCGGATCAAGATGATGAGACAACCTTGTTGACCATACAGGTAACATGACAATACAGTCTCTATGACAATATTGCCATAATTCAGTAAACTAAAAAATGACAATATAGAAATTATGTTCAATACGGCACCCATGACAATATATTCAAAAAATACAATTAAATACTAATAACAAAATGATCAAACCATGAAAATTAGCCTCCCTGACACTGTGACTTCATTGTAATGTAGCCAACATATTATACATTCACCTGACAGTACTGAAACTATAAAAACAATATAGAATATTCATGACAATGTATCACCCTAATTTAAAACAAAATGGAATATCCGTTTTTATATATGATATTATCTCCAAGGGGTAAATCAAACCATTATATAGCTACATTGAAACATGTAGTCACATGTAGATAGCGGATGATGAAGCGGCAGGCAGCACGTTTGGATGGTATTGCCGTGGAATTTATTAAAAAAGGGGTGTGACTGTATTGTTTACTGGTGCGTAAGGTTATTTAATGTATTGTTTGACTCATGGTGAGGTGCCTGAGGATTGGCGGATGCGTGCATAGTCATTATACAAGGCAAGGGGATTAGAGTGAGTGCTCAAATTACAGAGGTATAAATTTTGTTGAGTATCCTGGTAAATTATATGGAGAGGGAGGGTATTGATTGAGAGGGGTAGGCATGACAGGAGCATCAGATTGGGGAAGAGCCGGTGTGGGTTTCAGAAGTGGTAGAGGATGTGTGGATCAGGTTGTTTGCTTTGAAGAATTGTATGTGAGAAATACTTAGAAAGCAAATGGATTTGTATCTAGCATTTATGGATCTGAGAGAAGGCATATGATAGAGTTGATAGAGATGCTTGTGGAAGGTATTAAGAATATATGGTGTGGGAGGCAAGTTGTTGGAAGCAGTGAAAGGTTTTTATCGAGGATGTAAGGCATGTGTACGTGTAGGAAGAGAGGAAAGTGATTGGTTCTCAGTGAATGTAGGTTTGCGGCAGGGGTGTGTGATGTCTCCATGGTTGTTTAATTTGTTTATGGATGGGGTTGTTAGGAAGGTAAATGCAAGAGTCTTGGAAAGAGGGGCAAGTATGAAGTCTGTTGGGGATGAGAGAGCTTGGGAAGTGAGTCAGTTGTTGTTCGCTGATGATACAGCGATGGTGGCGGATTCATGTGAGAAACTGCAGAAGCTGGTGACGGAGTTTGGTAAAGTGTGTGGAAGAAGAAAGTTAAGAGTAAATGTGAATAAGAGCAAGGTTATTAGGTACAGTAGGGTTGAGGGTCAAGTCAATTGGGAGGTGAGTTTGAATGGAGAAAAACTGGAGGAAGTGAAGTGTTTTAGATATCTGGGAGTGGATCTGTCAGCGGATGGAACCATGGAAGCGGAAGTGGATCATAGGGTGGGGGAGGGGGCGAAAATTTTGGGAGCCTTGAAAAATGTGTGGAAGTCGAGAACATTATCCCGGAAAGCAAAAATGGGTATGTTTGAGGGAATAGTGGTTCCAACAATGTTGTATGGTTGCGAGGCGTGGGCTATGGATAGAGTTGTTCGCCGGAGGATGGATGTGCTGGAAATGAGATGTTTGAGGACAATGTGTGGTGTGAGGTGGTTTGATCGAGTAAGTAACGTAAGGGTGAGAGAGATGTGTGGAAATAAAAAGAGCGTGGTTGAGAGAGCAGAAGAGGGTGTTTTGAAATGGTTTGGGCACATGGAGAGAATGAGTGAGGAAAGATTGACCAAGAGGATATATGTGTCGGAGGTGGAGGGAACGAGGAGAAGAGGGAGACCAAATTGGAGGTGGAAAGATGGAGTGAAAAGGATTTTGTGTGATCGGGGCCTGAACATGCAGGAGGGTGAAAGGAGGGCAAGGAATATAGTGAATTGGAGCGATGTGTTACCGGGGTTGACAGTGCTGTCGTGGATTGAATCAAGGCATATGAAGCGGTTCTGGGGTTAAACCATGGAAAGTTGTGTAGGTATGGTATATTTGCGTGTGTGGAGTATGTTATCTACATGTGTATGGGGGGGGCGGGGTATTGGGCACATTTCTTTCGTCTGTTTCCTTGCGCTACTCGCAACGCGGGAGACAGCGCAGGTAAAAAATAATATATTTATATATATATATATATATATATATATAGTTATATATTATATATATTTTTTTGTTTTTTTTTAGAGGGAGGGACCAAATTGGAGGTGGAAAGATGGAGTGAAAGTTTTTGTGTGATCGAGGCATGAACATGCAGAGGGTGCAAGGAGGGCAAGGAATAGAGTGATTGGATCGATGTGGATATACCGGGGTTGCGTGCTGTAGCGGATTGTTTTTTTTTAATCAGGGTATGTGAAGGCGTCTGGCGTAAACCATGGAAAGCTGGTAGGTATGTATATTTTGGCGGTGTATGACGTTTGTATATAACATGTGCCATGGGGGTGGTGGGTTGGGCCATTTCTTTCGTCTGTTTCCTTGCGCAACCTCGCAAAACGCGGGAGACAGCGACAAGGTAAAAAATATATATTATAAATATATATAATATATATAAATATATAATATATATAAATATAATATTTTTTTTTTTTTTTTAAGATGGAGACCAAATTGGAGGTGGAAAGAAGGATGACAAAGATTTTGTGTGATCGAGGCATGAACATGCAGGAGGGTGAAAGGAGAGCAAGGAATAGAGTGAATTGGATCGATGTGTATACCGGGGTTGACGTGCTGTCAGCGATTGAATCAGGGTAAGAGAAGCGTCTGGCGTAAACATGGAAGCTGTTGTAGGTATGTATATTTGCGTGTATGGACGTATGTATAATACATGAGCATGGGGGTGGGTATGGGCCCATTTCTTTCGCTGTTTCCTTGCGCTATCCCATCGCAAACGCGGGAGACAGTGACAAAGAAAACAAAATAAATGTAGTTAGCAATATAGCCACTAAGAGATTGTAGTCATATGACATTATCACCCATGACAATAAACTGGCACACTTTAATGATATAGTTACCATGATAAGGCATCCACTCTTGATAAAAAATATACATGATTAAAAAAATGACAATTTGCAACTATAAAGAGATCACCTTGCCCAATATAGGCAAGGTGGCGATATGTAAATCTTCGCAATGTAACCAAATATGAGCAGATAGCCAAAATGACGAATATGATCATAATGACAATACTGCTACTACGAATATGTTCCCCATGGACATATAGGCTACAATGACAATAAGCAAATCTTCTCAAAAGAGTAACATTGGAAAAATACAGGAAACGACAATTTACCACCATGACAATGCAGTTTCGTGACAATAATGTACGATATATCATCATCTCCAGGTATATTAGAGTCACCTTGATAGTAAATTTTCAATGACTTATGTAATATCATGAAAATATAGCCTCATGTCAACATTATTTCCCATAATATAGTCACGACGGACAAGATATTCACTATGACAATAAAGCTACCATGATCATATAATGATATGACATATAGATTTCAGGATATTTAGGTCAGTACAATATAGAAATTACGGCAACACAGTACATGAGAATATTCTCACAAATACATAAAATCGTCATAACACAATGAGTTCCAACTGAAAATATAGTTACCTTGCCACTATGACTTTAATTGTAATGTAAACCACAAATATACAATTCAACATGACAGTACTGAAACTATAGCAATTGCATATCATTGGCAAAATTGAAATTTTCGTTTTTATAATAAATCTTCATGGACAAAATCAACAACATGAAATTTTTACAATGAAATACAGTCATACTGTCATTATAACAATCATCATGAAATAGTCACCATGTCAGTATGTTATCTTAGCTATTAAAGCCTCTAGAGATTATAGTCATATTGTCAACATTGTCACAATGACAATATACTGTCACCTTAATAGTAAAGCTATCACGATATAATGTTCGCTCATGAAAAAATATGGTTGACTAAAAAAAATGCCACATAGGAACTATAAAAGAGATCACTTGACATATAGCCAAGGTGAACGATATGTAAATCTTCGCACTATTAACCAAATATGGAGTAGAATAGCGAAAATGACAGGATGTTCATAATGACAATACTGCTGCTATGAAAATATATCCCCTAGACACTATAGCTACAATGAAATAAAGCAATTCTTCACGAAAGTTGTATCAGTGAAAATACATGGAAACGACAATTTAGAAAAACCATGACTATAATGTCTCGATATGATTCATGACTATATAACATCATGAAAAAATATACGCTTCCATGCTAATAACTTACATGACAATTTAGCCATTTTGGTAATATAGTCAAGACGGCAATATATTCACTATAACAATATAGACATTGATCATATAAGTGATATGACCAATACAGTCAACGCAACAATAAAGGAAGCCTTGAAATTATATTCTTATATGGCAATATAAGCACTGAGATTTATTGAGCTGTTGACAAACTAGTCTCTTTCGGTCATAGGAAATATATAGGCTCCGGGGGCAAGTATAGTGGTCCATGACCAAAATACTACCGAGACAAGATTTTTAATTAAGATATAGTCACCTTGACAGTTAGCCGATAAAACAATGAAACAACAATGAAAATGTACTCCATAACATATAGCTACCATGAAAATGCTGGCACATGACAAAATTGTCACAATAAAATATAATCGCCATTAAAAATTTGTTACCATAATCATTATCAATCATTATAGTATCATCAGGATGGCTGACCATTATACACCATCACAGTTTAAAAAACCTATGACAATTATAGTGCCATGATAATATGATATCAGACACTTTCACTCACATTCCCAAATAATCCGCCTTGAAAATAGTGTTATCTGATCATATGATTAAAACAAAATTGTAGTTAATGAACAACATAATATCCCCATAGACAAAAATTATCCATAGCAATATAGACTGCAAGTAAATATAGCGACCAGATAAATGTAGTTAGTATGGCATTATTTTGAAAAACATTACAGCCACAATGGCAATATCGTTAATATGACAATGGAGCTACCATGAAAATGTATTAGTAACATTGGACAATGTCGCTGCTTGTGATAATAATAATCCATTGGAACTATATTCCACAATAACAGTTTATTTGCTAAGACACTATATCACCATGCAATATCGCCAAAATGTTAGTTCTGGAACATGTCAATATACCACAGAAAAGACAATAAAACACACAATGATATAGTTAACTTTTACAATATAGTACCACGAATAATATATTCATATGAAAAAGACAGCCACCTCTACAGTATAATCAAATGAAAAAATTAAGCTATCATGGCATGTATTCACCTTTCAAGATAGTCACCATGGCATTTTTGTTACCATAACCATTGTAATCATATCTGGAATGTATCCAACATGACTATATAGTCAAGATGACAAGCAACCATCATGACAATACAAGTAAACATGGACATGTAGAGTCTGTACGACCAATATGCAATCGCTTCAACAAATTAGACGGTTATATAGAATTACTGGAACACGGTCACCATGACCGTATTATCACAATTTAATATAACCACGATAACTAATTATCCTACCAAGAAACTTTAGGCCACCCTGCCACTGCAATATAGCAAACTTAATAATACATTCACTACGACAGTACTGAAAAACAATGACATATAGCATTTCATGACAATGTAGTCACCTGATGACAGTTCGCGCACCAGCTAACGACGGGTACTGGAGCTGTAATCGGTCCTTCAGAGCTAGGTTGTAGCTATTCCTCCCTGCGGTTGTCGCATACCCTTGCTTTGTTTATAAGGTTTTTTCTTATATGTTCGTAGGACTGGTGTATGATTATCGACACTATAATGTGATATCGTTTGTATTTCATTGTAATGAATTTGTCATAGTAACTATATTTTCATGTAAGCTATATTGTTATGGGAGGTACATTTTTGGTTGTTCCATGTTTTATTGGTATGTTGTAAGGTGAGTGTATTGTGATGATAATATCCTGTTTCTTCGATATTTTGTATAGAGACTATATTCTCTTGAGCGCTATATGTTTGTTTATGTTCCAAAATGACTTTTTGTTCAAAGTATCTATATTTTCATGTGGCTTTATTCCTTCAGAGTGAATGATTTGTAAATGCGTTTATGGTTTTGCCGTTGACTCTATTGTTTTATCATTTATGTGATCCGGTGGTTTTATTGTCATGGTGAATATATTAGCGTCTTGGAATATATATCAGAATGGCGAACTGTCACTTTAAAGATATTCATTTTTCTTTCTTTTAATAACTTTTCGCCATTTCCCGCGTTAGCGAAGGTAGTATAAGAACAGAGGAATGGGCTTTGAGGGTATACCCTCACCTGGCCCAATTCTTGTTCCTTCTTTTTGGATATTAAAAAAAAAGTAAACGATGTGGGGGATTTCCAGCCCCCGCTCCCTCCCCTTTTATTCGCCTTCTACGACACGCAGGGTAAGTAGTGGGAAGTTTTCTTAATCCCTTTCTATTGAGGCTATTATTTTCACTACAAATCATTTATATGGATTCTATAGTTTCATGGTTCATGTACTCATTGTATATTTCCATTGATCAAGATGCGCTAATGTCCCCTGGCGATTGATAATATATCGAGAGATTATTGTCATGGTGGCTGTACTGTCTTGATGGTGTATAGTCATTTGTATTTTTTCAATAGTACTCTGTTTGTGAAGATGCTATATTGTCAGATGAAGGCTGGAGAATCGTGGGGACATATTTTCTTAGTGCAGTATTTCATTATGAACTTTACGTATTTCTGGTTATCATCTCTTTTCTTACATTGCTATGATGTATATATCGTCACCTTGACTATCGTGGCAAGTGACTTTTTCATAGGTGCTATACTGTCATTTTCTAATCATGCATATATTTGTCACAAGCGATATATCATGTTGATAACTTTTTATTAATGTGACAGTATTTTAATGCGACTACATTGTCCTTAATGACTATAATCTCAGAGTGGCTATATTACATGATAGCTATTATATATGATTTTATGTCATAGTGACTATTTCATGGCAACTTTTTAATGGTGTATAAATTTTGCCATGAGGATATACCATTGTAGAGAAGCGAATTTTTTCTTTTTCTTTATAATGATCAAGTGACTACATTTTCATGATATGCTATTTTTGTTATGGTTTCACGTACTGTCGTGGTGAATGTCTTGTGATTGGGGCTATATTGTAATGGAAGCCATAGTGGCAGGGTGACTATATTTTCTGTTAGGATCATTATTATTATAACGATTATATACATTTGAGTATATTGCCATCGTGATTGTGTGCCATAAATATCTATATTGTCCTTAATTGTTGAATTAGTCGCATATTGTCTTAGAGACTGTATTTTGATGTTTTCTGTAATGTGCATGGTAGTTGTATTGTCATTCGTGGGACTATGAAGGGACATGGTGACAATATTGCCATTAAGAATACATGCTATGGTCAATAGATTGCATGATGTGCTTATTGTGTGTTGGTGTCACCTATTGCCATGATGGCTATATTGTTTATTTAGCATATTGCCATAATGGCTATTTGTCATTATTTTTTTTTTATATTTCAATGGGTGGCTGTGTTTGCAATGTTACCTATTATGTCGAGTAGTCTATGTCACGTTAGTATTTTCGTTGTGATGAGTATTTTTTTCTGTTGATTATTGCCATGATGGACTATACTACATTTTAGAGATAGATTGGCATGGTGATATATCGTCTTAGCAAGCAAAACTCTTTTTTTTGGCTATCTTTTGGGAAATTTTCTATTTTTTAATACTTTCCCCTTGGTAGCTACTTTTTATCAACGTTACAAATTTTTTCAGGGTTACCCTTAATTGTAAAGTGACGCCTTGGACGGGGGCCCCTTTTTGGTAATTCTAAAATAAAAATTTGCTGGGTTATTATATGTTAAAAGATCATGTTTTATATAGATCAATTTTTTCAGGGGGGTTCAGGGAAAAATTTTAAATTATGGGGGTTAAATTTGTCATTTATACTGTATGGGTTTATATACTGTGTATTTTTTAAATGCCCAAACCTGCCGATTTTAGATCATGTTTGGGGTCTATGTTTTGGGTTAACTATATTGTAATCCCCTGATGACTTTTTTAATTATGAAAATTTTTTTTTGGTTTTTGTTGACAAAAATTTTCCCAATGAAAATCTATAATGTTTTTTTTTTGGGTTAAAATTTTCATTGATTTTTAATTGTTTTTTTTGGTTTTTATACTGTAAAGGGTGCCCTTAAAATTTAGTGATAAATCCTGTTTTGGTCGCTTTTTTGTCTAGAGTTTTTATTTTGCCCCTCCCCGGGCTATATGTTTTGCAAATGTTTTTCAAAAGCAAATTATTTCCCAACAAAAATCTATATTGTATGTTTAGTTATTCTCCCATAGGGGAATTTTGATTTTGTAAAATTTCTTTTTCCTTTCTTTGCCTGAAAATTGTCATTTTCAGTTAAAAGACCCTTTTTGGCCCCCCTTTAAATTGTTATAGTAAATTTGTTGCCGTCATGACTTTATCACCCAAAAAGGGGCCAGATTATTTTGGGCGGGACATGTTGACTTTGGAGGTTTATTTTTTTTCATGATTTTTAAATAAAAGTCATTTTTTAGTTTTTATCAAGGTGAAAATTGACTGGTGATGTTTTTTGTATCGTGACATTTTTATCTGGTGGCTAAAATTTATGATGGTGGCTATTTTCTCGTTTGCTGTTTTTTTATATTTTTTCCCCCCCCCCCTTCTTTTTGTAAAATTTTGGGCCTTTTTTGCCCGTGTAGCTTATAGGGGTCCATGGGGGGAAATATTTTCTTTAGTGGCAGTTATTGTCATTTTATGACCATCCCGGTTTTTTTGGGGTTTAAATCAAAATTTTTGTTCATTGCTATAATTTTTATATGTCACCTTAGTTTTTTCTGGCAAGGTGTTTCTTTTTTTTAGGTGATATAATTGTCATTTTTTAAACCCCTTTGCAAAACTTTGTTCATAAGCGAAATTTATTTTTCTTTGTTAATCAAATTTTTATGGTGACAATTTTTTTTCATAGCGACTAATTATTTTTAATGACTAAAATGTATTGGGGGCCTTTTAATTCCCCAAGAAAAACTAGTTGTCGGGGGGAAATTTTTTTTCCCCTGATTTTTTTAATGCCATACTGATATTTTTTAGAACTTTTGAAATGGTGTTGTTTGCCCTTGAGGATACACCATTATAAAAGGGGAAATTGTCTTTTTGATTTTTTATAAAGTTTGGACTACATTCCCCCATGTTTTGGGTTAACTGTTTAGGGTTTAAAGAAACTTGTCATTTTTAAATCTTTCATTTATATTTTTTACTTTGCAATGGAAACCAAATGGAAAGGTGGCTATTATTTTCATGGTAGGAAAAAATTTTATAGGGCCCGGAAAAAATTTGTATTTCTAAGTATATTTAAATGGTGACTATGTTGCCATAATATCAAATTATTTTTATATAATTTGTCAAATTGAGGGAAATTTTTTTCCCTTAGAGAGGGTTTCCTGTCAGGTTAAATTTTGTATTGTCCCCGGTGGTTGTATAGTAAACCGTTTACAATTATTTCATGTTGGCTAATTGTCTTTTAAGATCACTTGTTTTTGCTAATTTAAATTTACCATAGGGGCCCTTTTAATTTGTTAAAACCCCCCTTATATCCCCATAATGGAAATTTGGGTCTTTTTTTGGTTACATAACAAGGGGGGTTTGATTTTCCTTTTCATTTTTTGGGGAAATTTTGTAAAAATATTTTTAAATATTGTCGAGGTTTTGGGTTTTATTTTTTTCTTCTCTGGCTGTTTATTTATCATGATGGAAATTTTAAAATTTTTTTGGCCCGATTTTTGGGCCCCATGCGATAAGTTTTTTTAGCAGTTTAAACTCTTTTTTTGGATATTTTTCCCAATGTATTTTAAATTTTTCTTACCCTACCTGTAAAGGGTTTAAACTATATTTTCTTTGGTAGTTTCCTTGCATGGTAAAGAAAATTGGGCCCCCTTGGTGGTTTGTATTCTTTTTTTTCTTTTTAAAATCCGTCCGGTTTAATTACCCTTGGTCCCCCCCCCCCCCCCCCCCCTTTTAATCAATTTTTTGGATTTGGCTGTTTTTTGTTTTGGTTAATTTTGTTTTTCGGGTTTTTATTTTGAAATTTTAGTGAAAATTTCCCGTTGTGATTAAAAAGGATCATGAAAATTTTTTCCAAAAAAAATTTATGGGGTATTGAATGTGAAAGTAAAGGGATTCATCCCCTTCATGTCACTTTAAATTTTTTAAAAAGGTTTTTTTTTGGGGTTCTTTTTTTGGGTCAACATGTTGTTTAAATTATAATCATGATTGTTTGTATGTTTATGGTAATATATTGTAAGGGTTCGTTTTTTTTCTTTGGGTTAAATTAGTTTTTTCATTTTTGGGACTAAATTTTCCCATGACGGGCTATAATTTTTATGAGCATATCATGATGAAAAATTCTGTTTAAGTCATTTTTTTTTCACAGAGACTATATTGCCCTGAGTTTTAAAATTTTGCTATAATCCGAAAAGGCCCATCAAATTAAAAATTTATCAAAAATTGTCGGGTAAATTATTTTGCCTTTGGGTAAATATAAGTTGAATTTTCAAATTTTTTGCTTTTATTATTTTGGGTCATTTTCAGTTATTTTTGATAAATTTTTGTTTTAATTTTTTCATGTGAAAAAGATTTCGTCGGGGGACTATTTTTTTTTTAATGGCAAAATTGCCCATACCCAAATTTATTGGCAATGGGGGCTTATTTTCATGATATTTTTTTAAAGTAAATTGTAAGATTACTGTCAAGGTGACTCTACTGTCCTGTTTGATTGAGTTATACCCGGTAATATTATTGTAAAGGGACCCCCTGTGTTGTCATGGTGGCTATTTTTGTATTTTCTTTTATTTAATTTTTTCGCTTTTGTGAAGATTAGTTTTTACGTCAGGTGTACCTTTAGTGCCATGAGGATATTTTTTCCCTTTGGGGGAAATTATTGCCCATTTAAACCCTTACTTGTCTTTTTGGGCCCAATCTCCTTTATTTTGGTTTTACATTTCTATTTTAATTATATCATCAAAACCCCTTTGGGCCCTAAAATTGGGGAAACATGATCTTTTTTAATTGTTGTTATTTTTTTTATTTTTTTAAATTAATTCTTTTTTTGTCGTAAGTGATACTTTTCCCATTTTAACTATACTTTTCCGGGTAATTATTTTTTGGATTTTGACTATTTTGTTATTTTGACAATGATACCCATATTGGATTTTTTTTCCCCCAAAGTAATTTTTTTGTCTGGTGTCAAATTTTAAATAAAGGGGAGGGTTTGTTTAAATTTTCAGGGTTTGACTCTTTTTCAGGGATAGTTTTATTTAATTTATTTGGGTGTTGGGGTTTGCCCTTTGAGGAGGGTATTCATTATAAACAAAGGTTTTCTCATTTTGATTAAATAATTAGATGACAACATTGTCTTTGCCATGTTTATTGTTAGGGTTTTTCAGGAAAAATTGTCATTGTATATGTTTTATTTTTAAAATTTTTTTTTTTTTCTTTGTCGTTTGTCTCCCGCTTTTTTCCCGAGGTAGGGGAAGGAAAAAAAGGGAGGGAAAGAAATCCCCCCAAACCCCCCCCCCCTTACACAGGGTAAAAACACCGTCCACCCGCTTTTTATACTTATTTACAAAACTTTCCATGGTTTCCCCCAGCCCGTTTTCACAGGGCCTTAAATTAAAATCCACTGACAGAAACGTAAACCCCCCGGTATACACATCGCTCCAATTCACTCTATTCCTT
>NC_092278.1:5876531-5960784 GCF_036320965.1 Panulirus ornatus | reverse complement strand
AGATAGCCAAAATGACGGTATGTTCATAATGACAATACTGCTGCTATGAAAATATATCCCCCATGACACTATAGCTACAATGACAATAAAGCAATCTTCACAAAAGAGTAACAGTGAAAATACAGGAAACGACAATATAGCCACTATGAAAGTACAGCCACTATGACAATAATGTCACGATATAATTCACTGACTATATAAACATCATGAAAATAAGGCTTCCATGTCAACATACTTACCATTACAATTTAGCCAATATGATAATATAGCCAAGACGGCAATATATTCACTATAACAATATAGCCATGATCATATGATTCTTATGACAATACAGTCAACGCAACAATAAGGAAGCCTTCAAATTATATTCATTATGGCAATATAAGCACCTGACAATATTGATGCTGTGACAAAATAGTCTCTCTCGGATCATAGCAAAAATATAGGCTCCAGGACAATATAGTGTCCATGACAAAATAGCGACCAAGACAAGATTTTTGATTAATATATATCACCTTGACAGTATAGCCGATAAAACAATGAAACAACAATGAAAATGTACCTGCCATAACAATATAGCTACCATGAAAATGCAGGCAACATGACAAAATTGTCACAATGAAATATAATCGCCATTACAATTTAGTTACCATTATCATATATAAATCATGATAATATCATCAGGAGGCTGACATAAACACCATCACAGTATAAAAACCATGACAATATAGTGTCATTATAATATGATATCCATACACTTGCACTCACATTACCAATTAAGCCGCCATGAAAATATTGTTATCATGATCATATGATTAAAACAAAATTGTAGTTAATGTTAAAATATATCCCCAACGACAAAATTAAACATAGCAATATAGCCAGCAAGTAAATATAGCGACGAAGATGATGTAGTTAGGATGGCATTATATTGAAAATAACAATACAGCCACAATGGCAATATCGTCATCACGAGAATGGAGCTATCATGAAAATATAGTAACATTGACAATGTAGCTACTATGATAATAAAATCCCATGGAACATATCCACAATAACAGTTTATTTGCTAAGACACTATATCACCATGCCAATATCGCCAAAATATTAGTCTAGTCATCATGGCAATATACCACCAGAAAAAGAAAACAAGCACCACAATGATATAGCTAACTAAACAATATAGCTACCCTGATAATATATTCAATATGAAAAGACAGTCACCTCCTTACAGTATAACAAAAATGAAATATAGCTATCATGACAGTGTAGTCACCTATCAATATAGTCACCATGGCAATATAGTTACCATAACCATGTAATCATAACTGGAATATAACCAACATGACTATATAGTCAAGATGACATGCAACCATCATGACAATACAGGCAACATGACATTAGAGTCTCTACGACAATATTGCAATCGCTTCAACAAATTAAATGATAATATTGATATTACTGGAACACAGTCACCATGACAGTATTATCGCAAATGCAATATAACCGCGATAACAAAATTATCCTACCATGAAAATTTAGCCACCCTGCCACTGCAATATAGCTAACATAATAATATATTCACTACGACAGTACTGAAACCATGACAATATAGCATATCATGACAATGTAGTCACCTGATGACAGTCGCGCACCAGCTATCGACGTGTACGGAGCTGCTATCGTCTTTCAGAGCTAGGTTGTAGCTATTCCTCCCTGCGTTGTCGCTAGCCTTGCTTTGTTTTGAAGGTTTTATCTTATATGATCATGATTGGTATATGATTATCAAAACCATACTGTGATATCGTTTGTATTTCATTGTAATGAATTTGTCATAGTAACTATATTTTCATGTAAGCTATATTGTTATCGTAGGTACATTTTCATGGTTGTTCCACTTTTTTATTGGCTATACTGTCAAGGTGACTGTATTGTGATGATAAATCCTGTCTTCTTCACTATTTTGTCATAGAGACTATATTCTCTTGGACGCTATATGTTTACTATGATCCAAAAATGACTATTTTGTCACAGTATCTATATTTTCATGTGGCTGTATTCTCAGAGTGGATATGATCTATAAATGCGTTTATTATTGCGTTGACTATATGGTCATATCATGTATGTGATCATAGTGGCTTTATTGTTATGGTGAATATATTAGCGTCTTGACTATATTATCGGAATGGCAAAACTATTAATTTAAAGATATTCATATGGAGGCTATATTTTCACGACAAATATATTTATATGGACGCTATATTTTCATGATGTTCATGTATTCATTGTATATTTATTATCAAGGTGACGCTAATGTCCTGGCGATTGATTTATATCGAGAGATTATTGTCATGGTGGCTGTACTGTCTTGATGGCTGTATAGTCGTTTGCTATTTTTTCAATAGTACTCTTTTTGTGAAGATGGCTTTATTGTCAGTGAAGCTGGAGAATCGTGGGGAACATATTTTCATAGTTGCAGTATTGTCATTATGAACATACCGTCGTTCTGGTTATCATCTCTTTTTCTTTACGTTGCTATGATGTATATATCGTCACCTTGACTATAGTGGCAAGGTGATCTTTTTATAGGTGCTATACTGTCATTTTCTAATCATGCATATTTTGTCACAAGCGATATATCATTTTGATAACTTTATTATTAAGGTGACAGTATTTTGATAGCGACTATATTGTCATAATGACTATAATCTCAATATGGCTATATTGCCATGGTCACTATTTTATAATGATATTAATGTCATAGTGACTGTATTTTCATGGCAGATTTTTAATGGTGTATAAAATTTTGTCCCTGAGGTTATACCAAAATAGAAGCGAAATTTTTCTTTTTCATTAAATGATCAAGTGACTACATTATCATGATATGCTATATTGTTATGGTTTCAGTGCTGTCGTGGTGAATGTTTTGTTATTGTCGCTATATTGTAATGGAAGCCATAGTGGCAAGGTGACTATATTTCCATGGTAGGATCATTTTATCATGACGATTATATAACATTTCTGAGTATATTGTCATCGTGATTGTGTTGCCATAATATCTATATTGTCATTTAACTTGTTGAATTAGTGGCAATATTGTCTTAGAGACTGTATTTTGATGTTTTCTGTATTGTCATAGTAGTTGTATTGTCATCGTGACTATAAAGACATGGTGACTATATTGCCATTAAGAATACATTGCTATAGTAATCATATTGCAATGATGGCAATATTGTTTGGTTACCATATTGCCATGATGGCCATATTGTTTAGTTACCATATTGCCATGATGGCTTTTTGTCTTTTTTTTTTATATTTCAAGGAGGTGGCTGTCTTTTAATGATACCTATA
This sequence comes from Panulirus ornatus, assembly GCF_036320965.1. Classification (NCBI taxonomy): domain Eukaryota; kingdom Metazoa; phylum Arthropoda; class Malacostraca; order Decapoda; family Palinuridae; genus Panulirus; species Panulirus ornatus. The sequence goes on along the minus strand of NC_092278.1, from coordinate 5,957,433 downwards.
TTGTCAGAGTAGTATATTGTCAAGTTAGCTATATCGTTGTGATGAGTATTTTTTCTGTTGATATATTGCCATGATGGCTATACTAACATTTTAGAGATATTGGCATGGTGATATATCGTCTTAGCAGCTAAACTCTTGTTGTGGCTATCTTTTGGGTATTTTCTATCTTGAATATTTTGCCATGGCAGCTACATTATCAACGTTACTATATCTTCATGGTAGCTATATTGTCATGGTGACGACATTGGCACGGTGGCTGTATTGTAATTTTCAATACAATGCTCGCTACATTATCTTGGTCGCTATAACAAGTTGATGGCTATATTGCTATGATTAATTTTGTAGTTGGGGATATATTTGTCATTACCTACAATATTGTTGTGATTATATGATCATGATAACAATATATTCATGGCGGCTTCTTTGGTATTTTAAGTGTATGTGTATGGATATCATATCATCATGTCACTTATACTGTCATGGTTTTTATACTGTGATATTGTTTATGTCAACCTGCTGATTATATGATCATGATTGGTGTATGATTATGGTAACTATATTGTAATGCCGATGATATTTCATTATGATAATTTTGTCATGTTGACTAAAATTTCATGACATCTATAATGTTTTGGCAGGTACAGTTTCATGATTGTTACATTGTTTTATGGTTTATATTGTCAAGGTGTCTATATTATAATGATATATCCTGTCTTGGTAGCTATTTTGTCATGTAGACTATGTTGTCCTGCCGGCTATATGTTTGCTATGATTCAAAAGCGACTATTTGTCACAGTATCTATATTGTCAGTTAGTTATACTGACATAGTGAATATGATTTTTATATTTCTTTTTTGCTTCTTTGACTGTATTGTCACATCAGTTATATGATCAGTGTGGCTATATTGTTATAGTGAATAAATTGCCGTCATGACTATATTATCGTAATGGCCAGATAATCATGGCAGACATGTTGACATGGATGCTATATTTTCATGATATTTATATAGTCATTGTAAGTTTATTATCAAGGTGACTAATGACATGGTGATGATTTGTATCGTGACATTATTATCATGGTGGCTGAAATATGATGGTGGCTATATTCTCGTTTGCTGTATTTTCAATGTTTCTCTTTTGTGAATATGGCTTTTTTGTCAGTGTAGCTATAGTGTCATGGGGAACATATTTTCATTGTGGCATTATTGTCATTATGACCATACCGTCATTTTGGCTATCTTTTCATTTTAGTTACATTGCTATAATGTATATATCGTCACCTTAGCTATATTGGCAAGGTGATCTTTTTATAGGTGATATATTGTCATTATTTAACTCTTGCATACTTTGTCATAAGCGAAATATCATCATGATAATTATATTTTTATGGTGACAATATTGTTATAGCGACTATATTATCATTATGACTATAATGTCACACTGGCTATATTGCCAAGATAACTATATTGTCATGGTGACTTTTTTATCATGATTTTTATAATGTCATAATGACTATATTTTCGTAGAAGCTTTTTTAATGGTGTTGATATTGCCCTTGAGGATATATCATCATAGAAGTGAAATTGTCATTTTGATTAAATTATCATCTGACTACATTGCCATGATATGCTATACTGTTATGGTTTCAGTACCTTCATGGTAAATCCTTTATTACTGTTTCTACATTGCAATGAAACCAAAATGGTAGTGGCTATATTTTCATGGTAGGATAATTTTATCATGGCGATTATATTGCATTTCTGAGTATATTGTCATGGTGACTATGTTGCCATAATATCTATATTGTCATATAATTTGTCAAATTGATGGCAATATTGTCTTAGAGACGATACTGTCATGCTATCTGTATTGTCACGGTGGTTGTATTGTCAACGTGACTATAGAGTCATGTTGGCTACATTGTCGTTAAGATCACATTGTTATGCTCACTATATTACCATAGTGGCTGTATTGTTAAATCCCTATATCGCCATAATGGCTATTTGTCATTTTTGTTATATAACAAGGAGTGACTGTCTTTTCATGTTGGCAATATTGTCAGAATCGCTATATTGTCGAGTATTGGGTATATATATTTCTTTTCTGGCGGTATATTATCATGATGGCAATAATAACATTTTGGCGATATTGGCATGGCGATATAGTGTTTTCGCAGTTAAACTCGTATTGTGGATATTTTTCAATTGTATAATTTATCATTGTAGCTACATTGTCATGGTGAAGACATTGCCATGGTGGTTGTATTCTTACTTTCAATATAATGCCGTCCTGGCTACATTATCTTGGTCGCTATATCAACTTGATGGCTATATTGTTATGGTTAATATTGTCTTTCGGGATATATTTTGTAATTAGTGACAATACTGTTGTGATTATATGACAATGATAATATTTTCATGAAAACTTATGTGGTATTGTAAGTGTACGTGAATGGATATCATCTCATCATGTCACTTAAATTGTCATGGTTTTTACACTATGATATTGTTTATGTGAAACTGCTGATTATATAATCATGATTGGTGTATGATTATGGTAACTATATTGTAATGTTTTATTTCATCGCGATAATTTTGTCATGTTGACTACAATTCCTTGACAGCTATAATGTTATGAGCATATCATGATGATAAATCCTGTGTGTGACTGTTTTTTTCACAGAGACTATATTGTCCTGGAGGCTATATTTTTGCTATGATCCGAAAACGACTATCTATTAACAGTGTCTATATTGTCAGGTGGTTATATTGCCATTGTGAATATAAGTTGAATGTTTCTATATTTTTGCTTTGATTATATTGTCATATCAGTTATATGATCATGGTAGCTTTATTGTCATAGTGAATAGATTGTCGTCGTGACTATATTTTCATAATGGCTAAATTGTCATAGCAAATATCTTGACATGGGGGCTATATTTTCATGATATTTATAAAGTCATTGTAAAATTACTGTCAAGGTGACTCTATTGTCCTGGTGATTGAGTTATATCGTGATATTATTGTCAAGATGGCCGTATTGTCATGGTGGCTATATTGTAGTTTGCTGTATTTTAATTTTACGCTTTTTTGAAGATAACTTTACTGTCACTGTACCTATAGTGTCATGGAAAATATATTTTCATAGTGGAATTATTGTCATTATGAACATACTGTCATTTTGGCCATCTCCTTATTTTGGTTACATTTGTATCTTATATATATCATCACCTTGGCTATATTAGCAACGTGATCTTTTTCTACAGTTGCTATATTTTCATTTTTTTAATCATGCATTTTTTGTCGTAAGTGATACATTATCATAATAACTATAACATTCCGGTAACTATATATTGGCATTTTGACTATATTGTTATTATGACAATGATATCATGTTGGATATCTTGCCAAAGTAACTTTATTGTCATGGTGTCTATTTCATCATGATGGTTATAATGTCATGGTGACTACATTTTCACGGTAGCTTTTATATTGGTGTTGGGTTTGCCCTTGAGGATGTATCATTATAAAACGAGATTCTCATTTTGATTAAATCATTAGGGGACTACATTGTATTGACATGCTATATTTTTATGGTTTCAGGAATGTCATTTATATATGTATTATTATGTTGGCTATATTCCAATGGAAGCCATAGTGGCAGAGTGGCTATATTGTCATAACATAATCATTTGGTTATGTCGATTACATTCCCCTTGTGTGCATATTGTCATGGTGAATGTTGCCATAATATCTATACAGTCATTTGATTTGTTGAATTGGAGGCTATATTGTCATAATGTAATGTCGTGGTTCCTGTATTGTCTTGGTGGTTGTATTGTCATCGTGTCTATATGGTTATGATAGTTATATTTCCATTAAAATTATATTGATATGGTAACTATAGTGCCATGGTGGCTATATTGTTAAATGAATATATTGCCATGATGGTTATTTGTTATTCTTTTGTTATATTACAAGGGAGTGATTGTCTTTTCATGCTGCCTATATATCAGGGTACCTATATTGTTGTCATAAGATTACAGCAATAAAGACAATATAGTCGCCATGCCAATATTTTCACATTAATGATATGGGAATCATGATAATATATCGCTTATAACAGAATATGCACGATTAAAAAATGACAATATACCACCTATAAAAAATCACCTTCCCAATATAGCCAAGGTGGCGATATATATAACAGAGCAATGTAACCCAAATTAGAAGATAGCCAAAATGACTTTATTTAATAATGACAATTGCGTCACTATGAAAATTTGCTCCCAATGAAAGGAGAGCTACAGTGACATTAAAGACATATTCACTAAATAGTAACATTGAAAACGCATCAAACGACAATATAGCCACCATGATTGTACAGCCACCATAACAATAATGTTAAAACATAAATCAATCACTATGATATTAGAGTAAATTTGAAAAAATTTTTACAATTCCCATAAAAGTATCATGAGAACATAGCATCCATATCAACATATTTCCCATGACAATTTCGCCATTATAATAGTGTAGTCACAACTACAATATTTTCACTATAACAACAAAGCCACCATGGCTATATAACTGATATAACAATATAGTCAACGCAACATTAAAGAAACATTCAGAATATGTTCAGAACGTCAATATAGCCACCTGACAATATAGATACCGTGACAAAATAGTCGCTTTCGAATCATAGGAAACATATAGCCTCTAAAGTATATAATGTCCAGCAGACAATAGCGTCCAAAACAGAATTTATCAATACTATACAGCCGCCTTGACAGCATAGCTCATAAAACAATGTCAGAACCATGAAAATGTACCTGCCATACCAATATAACTACCATCAAAATGAAGTCAACATACCAAAATGATCAAAAAAGAAATTGTCATTGCTATATAGTTACTATAATCATACATTAATGATGATAATGTAATCAGCATTTTCACATAAGCACCATCACAGTTTAAAAGCATGACAGACTAAGTTACATGATGATATGATATCCAGACAGATACACTCAAGATGCCAAATAAGCCGTCATAGTAATATTATCATGTTCATATAATCACAACGAAATTGTAGGTAAAGACAAAATACATCCCCATCTGTGAAATTAACCATAGCAATATAGCCATCAAGTTGATATAGCGACCAAGATAATGTACCCAGGATGGCGTTATATTGAACATAACAATACACCCGCCATGCCAATATCTTCATCTTTACAATGTAGCTTGCCTGAAATATAGTAACCTTGACAATGTAGGTACCATGATAATGTATTCCCATGAAAAAATGTCCAAAACAACAGTTGGGCTGCGAACACTATATCACCATGCTAATCTTGCCAAAATTCTAGTATAGCTATCATGGCAAAATACCAAAAGGAAAAAAAATACCCACCACAATAAGATAGCTAACTTAACAATATAGCTACTTTGACAAAAAGCCATGATGATAATATAGTTACCAAGAGAATGTAATCTTAATGACAGTATAGCCATCATAACCATAGAGTCACGATGACAAGACAACCATGATGACCATACAGGCAACATGACAATACAGTCTCTATTACGATATTGCCATCAATTTAATAAATCAAATGACAATGTAGAAATTATGGGAACACAGTCACCATGACAATATATTCAAAAATACATTAAAATACTGATAACAAAATGATCAAACCATGATAATATAGCCACCCTGCCACTATGGCTTCCATTGTAATGTAGCCAACATGATATACATTCACCATGACAGTACTGAAACTATAACAATATAGCATATCATGACAATGTATTCACCTCATAATTTAAACAAAATGAAATATCCGTTTTTATAATGATATATCTCCAAGGGTAAATCAACACCTTCAAATAAGTTACAATGAAAATGTAGTCACAAGAAGTTGTCTTAGCAATATAGCCATTAATAGATTGTAGTCATAATGATAATATAGTCAAAGTGACAACACACTGTCACTTTAATGATATAGTTATCAAGAGAATGTATCACTCATGAAAAAATATAAATCATTAAAAAAAAATGACAATATAGCAACTATAAAGAGATCACCTTGCCAATATAGCCAAGGTGACGATATGTAAATCTTCGCAATGTAACCAAAATGAGCAGATAGCCAAAATGACGATATGTTCATAATGACAATACTGCTCCTACGAAAATATATTCCCCATGACACTATAGCTACAATGACAATAAAGCAATCTTCTTAAAAGAGTAACATTGAAAATACAGGAAACGACAATATAGCCACCATGACAATGCAGCTATCGTGACAATAATGTCACGATATACATCAATCGCCAGGCTACTAGAATCACCTTGATAGTAATATTTCAATGACTTTATGAATATCATGAAAATATAGCCCTCATGTCAACATATTTCCTATGACAATTTAGCCATTATGATAATATAGTCACGACGACAAGATGTTCACTATGACAATAAAGCTACCATGATCATATAACTGATATGACAATAAAGATTTCAGGATATGTAGTGTCCAGGACAATATAGAAATTACAGCAACACAGTAACCGTGAGAATATACTCACAAATACAATAAAATCGTCATAACAAAATGATCCAACCATGAAAATATAGTTACCCTGCCACTATGACTTTAATTGTAATGTAACCAACATAATATACATTCAACATGACAGTACTGAAACTATAGCAATATCGCATATCATGGCAACATATTCACATGATAATTAAAAAAAAAAGAAATTCTTGTTTTTATAATACATCTTCAAGGGCAAAATCAACACCATTAAATATGCTACAATGAAAATGCAGTCAAACTGTCATTATAACCATCATCATGAATAGTCACCATGACCGTATAGTTATCTTAGGAATATAGCCACTAAGAGATTATAGTCATATTGTCAAAATTGTCACAATGACAATATACTGCCACCTTTATAGTAAAGTTATCACGATAATGTATCGCTTATGAAAAAATATGCATAACCAAAAAAAATGACAACATAGCAACTATAAAAGAGATCACCTTGACAATGTAGCCAAGGTGATGATATTTAAATATTCGTAATATAACCAAAATGAGTAGATAGCCAAAATGATGGTATGTTCATAACTCCAATACTGCTGCTATGAAAATATATCCCCCATGACACTATAGCTACAATGACAATAAAGCAATCTTCACAAAAGAGTACCAGTGAAAATACAGCAAACGAGAATATAGCCACCATGAAAGTACAGCCACTATGACAATAATGTCACGATATAATTCACTGACTATATAAACATCATGAAAATAAGGCTTCCATGTCAACATACTTACCATGACAATTTAGCCAATATGATAATATAGTCAAGACGGCAATATATTCACTATAACAATATAGCCACAAAAATATAAGTGATATGACAATATAGTCAACGCAACAATAAGGATGACTTCAAATTATATTTATTATGGCAATATAAGCACCTGAAAATATTGATGCTGTAACAAAATAGTCTCTTTCGGATCATAGCAAACATATAGGCTCCAGGAGAATATAGTGTCCATGACAAAATAGCGACCAAGACAAGATTTTTAATTAAGATATAGTCACCTTGACAGTATAGCCGATAAAACAATGAAACAAGAATGAAAATGTACCTGCCATAGCAATATAGCTACCATGAAAATGCAGGCAAAATGACAGAATTGTCACAATGAAATATAATCGCCAGTACAATTTAGTTACCATAATCATATATCAATCATGATAATATCATCAGGAGGCTGACATAAACACCATCACAGTATAAAAACCATGAGAATATAGTGACATGATAATATGATATCCATACACTTGCACTCACATTACCAAATAAGCCGCCATGAAAATATTGTTATCATGATCATATGATTAAAACGAAATTGTAGTTAATGAAAAAATATATCCCCAACGACAAAATTAACAATAGCAATATAGCCAGCAAGTATATATAGCGACCAAGATAATGTAGTTAGGATGGCATTATATTGAAAATAACAATACAGCCACAATGGCAGTATCGTCACCATGACAATGGAGCTACCATGAAAATATAGTAACATTGACAATGTAGCTTCTATGATAATAAAATCCCAATAAACATATCCACAATAGCAGTTTATTTGCTAAGATACTATATCACCATGCCAATATCGCCAAAATGTTAGTCTAGGCATCATGATAATATACCACCAGAAAAAGAAAGTAAGCACCACAATGATATAGCTAACTTAACAATATAGCTACCCTGATAATATATTCAATATGAAAAGACAGTCACCTCCTTACAGTATAACAAAAATGAAATATAGCTATCATGGCAATGTAGTCACCTATTAATATACTCACAATGGCAATATAGTTACCATAACCATGTAATCATAACTGGAACATAACCAACATGACTATATAGTCAAGATGACATGCAACCATCATGACAATACAAGCAACATGACATTAGAGTCTCTACGACAATATTGCAATCGCTTCAACAAATTAAATGATAATATAGACATTACTGGAACACAGTCACCATGACAGTATTATCACAAATGCAATATAACCGCGATAACAAAATTATCTTACCATGAAAATTTAGCCACCCTGCCACTGCAATATAGCTAACATAATAATACATTCACTACGACAGTACTGAAACGATGACAATATAGCATATCATGACAATGTAGTCACCTGGTGACAGTCGCGCACCAGCTACCGACGTGTACGGAGCTGTTATCGTCTTTCAGAGCTAGGTTGTAGCTATTCCTCCCTGCGTTGTCGCTACCCTTGCTTTGTTTTGAAGGTTTCATCTTATATGATCATGATTGGTGTATGATTATCGAAACCATAATGTGATATCGTTTGTATTTCATTGTAATGAATTTGTCATAGTAACTATATTTTCATGTATGCTGTATTGTTATGGTTGGTACATTTTCATGGTTGTTCCACTGTTTTATTGCCTATACTGTCAAGGTGACTGTATTGTGATGATAAATCCTGTCTTCTTCGCTATTTTGTCATAGAGACTATATTCTCTTGGACGCTATATGTTTGCTATGATCCAAAAATGACTATTTTGTCAAAGTATCTATATTTTCATGTGGCTGTATTCTCAGAGTGGACATAATTTATAAATGCGTTTATTGTTGCGTTGACTATATTGTCATATCATTTATGTGATCATAGTGGCTTTATTGTTATGGTGATTATATTAGCGTCTTGACTATATTATCAGAATGGCAAAACTGTTAATTCAAAGATATTCATATGGAGGCTATATTTTCACGACAAATATATTTATATGGACGCTATATTTTCATGATGTTCATGTATTCATTGTATATTCATTATCAAGGTGACGCTAATGTCCTGGCGATTGATTTATATCGAGATTATTGTCATGGTGGCTGTACTGTCTTGATGGCTGTGTAGTCTTTTGCTATTTTTTCAATAGTACTCTTTTTGTGAAGATGGCTTTATTGTTAGTGAAGCTGGAGAATCGTGGGGAACATATTTTCATAGTTGCAGTATTGTCATTATGAACATACCGTCGTTCTGGTTATTATCTCTTTTTCTTTACGTTGCTATGGTGTATATATCGTCACCTTGACTATAGTGGCAAGGTGATCTTTTTTATAGGTGCTATACTGTCATTTTCTAATCATGCATATTTTGTCACAAGCGATATATCATTTTGATAACTTTATTATTAAGGTGACAGTATTTTGATAGCGACTATATTGTCATAATGACTATAATCTCAGAGTGGCTATATTGCCATGGTCACTATTTTATCATGATATTTATGTCATAGTGACTGTATTTTCATGGCAGCTTTTTAATGGTGTATAAAATTTTGTCCCTGAGGTTATACCATAATAGAAGCGAAATTTTTCTTTTTCATTAAATGATCAAGTGACTACATTGTCATGATATGCTATATTGTTATGGTTTCAGTACTGTCGTGGTGAATGTTTTGTTATTGTGGGTATATTGTAATGGAAGCCATAGTGGCAGGGTGACTATATTCCCATGATAGGATCATTTTATTATGACGATTATATAACATTTCTGAGTATATTGTCATCGTGATTGTGTTGCCATAATATCTATATTGTCATTTAACTTGTTGAATTAGTGGCAATATTGTCTTAGAGACTGTATTTTGATGTTTTCTGTATTGTCATGGTAGTTGTAATGTCATCGTGACAATAAAGACATTGTGACTATATTGCATTAAGAATACATTGCTATGGTAATCATATTGCCATAATGGATACATTGTTTGGTTACCATATTGCCATGATGGCTATATTGTTTAGTTACCATATTGCCATGATGGCTATTTGTCATTTTTTTTTATATATTTCAAGGAGGTGGCTGTCTTTTAATATTACTTATATTGTCAGAGTAGTATATTGTCAAGTTAGCTATATCGTTGTGATGAGTATTTTTTCTGTTGATATATTGCCATGATGGCTATACTAACATTTTAGAGATATTGGCATGGTGATATATCGTTTAGCAGCTAACCTCTTGTTGTGGCTATCTTTTGGGTATTTTCTATCTTGAATATTTTGCCATGGCAGCTACATTATCAACGTTACTATATTTTCATGGTAGCTATATTGTCATGGTGACGACATTGGCACGGTGGCTGTATTGTAATTCTCAATACAATGCTCGCTACATTATCTTGGTTGCTATAACAAGTTGCTGGCTATATTGCTATGATTAATTTTGTCGTTGGGAATATATATTTGTCACTACCTACAATATTGTTGTGATTATATGATCATGATAACAATATATTCATGGCGGCTTCTTTGGTATTGTAAGTGTAAGTATATGGATATCATATCATCATGTCACTTATACTGTCATGGTTTTTATACTGTGATATTGTTTATGTGAACCTGCTGATTATATGATCATGATTGGTCTATGATTATGGTAACTATATTGTAATGCCGATGATATTTCATTATGATAATTTTGTCATGTTGACTAAAATTTCATGACATCTGTAATGTTTTGGCAGGTACAGTTTCATGATTGTTACATTGTTTTATGGTCTATACTGTCAAGGTGTCTATATTATAATGATATATCCTGTCTTGGTCGCTATTTTCTCATGGAGACTATGTTGTCCTGCCGGCTATATGTTTGCTATGATTCAAAAGCGACTATTTGTCACAGTATCTATATTGTCATGTAGTTATACTGCCATAGTGAATATGATTTGTACATTTCTTTTTTGCTTCTTTGACTGTATTGTCACATCAGTTATATGATCAGCGTGGCTATATTATTATGGTGAATGAATTGCCGTCATGACTATATTATCGTAATGGCCAGATTATCATGGCAGACATGTCGACATTGAGGCTATATTTTCATGATACTTATAGAGTCATTGTAAGTTTATTATCAAGGTGACTAATGACATGGTGATGATATGTATCGTGACATTATTATCATGGTGGCTGAAATATGATGGTGGCTATATTCTCGTTTGCTGTATTTTCAATGTTGCTCTTTTGTGAATATGGCTTTTTTGTCAGTGTAGCTATAGCGTCATGAGGAACATATTTTCATAGTGGCAGTATTGTCATTATGACCATACCGTCATTTTGGCTATCTTCTCATTTTAGTTATTTTGCTATGATGTATATATCGTCACCTTAGCTATATTGGCAAGGTGATCTTTTATAGGTGAGATACTGTCATTATTTAACTCTTGCATACTTTGTCATAAGCTAAATATTATCATGATAATTATATTTTTATGATGAAAATATTGTCATAGCGACTATACTATCATTATGACTATAATGTCACAGTGGCTATATTGCCAAGATAACTATATTGTCATGGTGACTTTTTTTTCATGATTTTTATAATGTCATAATAACTGTATTTTCGTAGAAGCTTTTTTAATGGTGTTGATATTTCCCTTGAGGATATGCCATTATAGAAGAGAAATTGTCATTTTGATTAAATTATTTGGTGACTACATTGGCATGATATGCTATGCTGTTATGGTTTCAGTACCTTCATGGTAAATATTTTATTACTGTTTCTATATTGAAATGGAAACCAAAATGGTAGGTGGCTATATTTTCATGGTAGGATAATTTTATCATGTTGATTATATTGCATTTCTGAGTATATTGTCATGGTGACTATGTTGCCATAATATCTATATTGTCATATAATTTGTCAAATTGATGGCAATATTGTCTTAGAGACGATACTGTCATGTTATCTGTATTGTCACGGTGGTTGTATTGTCAACGTGACTATATAGTCATGTTGGATACATTGTCGTTAAGATCACATTGTTATGCTAACTATATTACCATAGTGGCTGTATTGTTAAATCCCTATATCGCCATGGTGGCTATTTGTCATTTTTGTTATATAACAAGGAGGTGACTGTCTTTTCATGTTGGCAATATTGTCAGAATAGCTATATTGTCGAGTATTGGGTATATATATTTCTTTTCTGGCGGTATATTATCATGATGGCAATAATAACATTTTGGCGATATTGGCATGCGGATATAGTGTTTTAGCAGCTAAACCCTTGTTGTGGATATTTTTCAATTGTATATTTTATCATTGTAGCTACATAGTCAAGGTTATTATATTTTCATGGTAGCTACATTGTCATGGTGAAGACATTGGCATGGTGGTTGTATTCTTACTTTCAATATAATGCGGTCCTGGCTACATTATCTTTCTCGCTCTATCAACTTTATGGCTATATTGTTATGGTTAATTTTGTCTTTTCGGTATATATTTTGTAATTAGTGACAATACTGTTGTGATTATATGATCATGATAATATTTTCATGAAAACTTATGTGGTATTGTAAGTGTAAGTGAATGGATATCATCTCATCATGTCACTTAAATTGTCATGGTTTTTACACTATGATCTTGTTTATGTCAACCTGCTGATTATATAATCATGATTGGTGTATGATTATTGTAACTATATTGCAATGTCGTTTTATTTCATCGTGATAATTTTGTCATGTTGATACAATTCCATAACAGCTATAATGTTATGAGCATATCATGATGATACATCCTGTCTGAGTGACTGTTTTTTCACAGAGACTATATTGTCCTAGAGGCTATATTTTTGCTATGATCCGAAAACGACTATCTATTAACAGTATCTATATTGTCAGGTGGTTATATTGCCATTGTGAATATAAGTTGAATGTTTCTATATTTTTGCTTTGATTATATTGTCATATCAGTTATATGATCATGGTAGCTTTATTGTCATAGTGAATAGATTGTCCTCGTGACTATATTTTCATAATGGCTAAATTGTCATAGCAAATATCTTGACATGGGGGCTATATTTTAATGATATTTATAAAGTCATTGTAAGATTACTGTCAAGGTGACTCTATTGTCCTGGTGATTGAGTTATATCGTGATATTATTGTCAAGATGGCCGTATTGTCATGGTGGCTATGTTGTAGTTTGCTGTATCTTAATTTTACGCTTTTGTGAAGATAGCTTTACTGTCAGTGTACCTATAGTGTCATGGAGAATATATTTTCATAGTGGAATTATTGTCATTATGAACATACTGTCATTTTGGCCATCTCCTTATTTTGCTAACATTTGTGTCATATATATATAATCACCTTGGCTATATTAGCAACGTGATCTTTTTCTACAGTTGTTATATTTTCATTTTTTTAATCATGCATTTTTTGTCGTAAGTGATACATCATCATGAAAACTATAACATTCCGGTAACTATATATTGGCATTTTGACTATATTGTTATTATGACAATGATATCATGTTGGATATCTTGCCAAAGTAACTTTATTGTCATGGTGTCTATTTCATCATGATGGTTATAATGTCATGGTGACTACATTTTCACGGTAGCTTTTATATTGGTGTTGGGTTTGCCCTTGAGGATGTATCATTATAAAACGAGATTCTCATTTTGATTAAATCATTAGGGGACTACATTGTCGTGACATGCTATATTTTTATGGTTTCAGGAATGTCATTTATATATGTATTATTATGTTGGCTATATTCCAATGGAAGCCATAGTGGCAGAGTGGCTATATTGTCATAACATAATCATTTGGTTATGTCGATTACATTCCCCTTGTGTGTATATTGTCATGGTGAATGTTGCCATAATATCTATACAGTCATTTGATTTGTTGAATTGGAGGCTATATTGTCATAATGTAATGTCATGGTTCCTGTATTGTCTTGGTGGTTGTATTGTCATCGTGTCTATATGGTCATGGTAGTTATATTTCCATTAAGATTATATTGATATGGTAACTATATTGCCATGGTGGCTATATTGTTAAATGAATATATTGCCATGATGGCTATTTGTTATTTTTGTTATATTACAAGGGGGTGATTGTCTTTTCATGTTGCCTATATATCTGGGTAGCTATATTGTTGTCATAAGATTACAGTCATAAAGACAATATAGTCGCCATGCCAATATTTTCACCTTAATGATATGGGTATCATGATAATATATCGCTTATAACAGAATATGCACGATTAAAAAATGACAATATACCACCTATAAAAAATCACCTTCCCAATATAGCCAAGGTGACGATATATATAACATAGCAATGTAACCCAAATTAGAAGATAGCCAAAATGACTTTATTTCATAATGAAAATTGCGTCACCATGAAAATTTTTTCCCAATGAAAGTACAGCTACGCGGACTTTAAAGCCATATTCACTAAATAGTAACATTGAAAACGCATCAAACGACAATATAGCCACCATGATTGTACAGCAACCATAACAATAATGTTAAAACATAAATCAATCACTATGATATTAGAGTAAACTTGAAAAAATTTTTACAATTACCATAAAAGTATCATGAGAATATAGCATCCATATGAACATATTTCCCATGACAGTTTAGCCATTATGATAGCAGTCACAACTAAAATATTGTCACCATAACAACAAAGCTACCATGGCCATATAACTGATATAACAATATAGTCAGCGCAACATTAAAGAAACATTCAGAATATGTTCAGAACGTCAATATAGCCACCTGACAATATAGATACCGTGACAAAATATTCGCTTTCGAATCATAGGAAACATATAGCCTCTAAAGTATATAGTGTCCAGGAGACAATAGCGTCCAAAACAGAATTTATCAATACTATACAGCCGCCTTGACAGTATAGCCCATAAAACAATGTCAGAACCATGAAAATATACCTGCCATACCAATATAACTCCAATCAAAATGAAGTCAACATACCAAAATGATCAAAAAAGATATTGCCATTGCTATATAGTTACAATAATCATGCATTAATGATGATAATGTAATCAGCATTTTCACATAAGCACCATCACCGTTTAAAAGCATGACAGACTAAGTTATATAACGATGTGATATCCAGACAGATAAACTCAAGATGCCAAATAAGCCGTCATAGAAATATTATCATGTTCATATAATCACACCCAAATTGTAGGCAAAGACAAAATACATCCCTAACGATGAAATTGACCGTAGCAATATAGCCATCAAGTTGATATAGCGACCAAGATAATGTACCCAGGATGGCGTTATATTGAACATAACAATACACCCGCCATGCCAATATCGTCATCTTTACCATGTAGCTTGCATGAAATATAGTAACCTTGACAATGTAGGTACCATGATAATGTATTCCCATGAAAAAATGTCCAAAACAACAGTGGGCTGCGAACCCTATATCACCATGCTAATCTTGCCAAAATTCTAGTATAGCCAACATGGCAATATACCAAAAGGAAAAAAAATACCCACCACAATAAGATAGCTAACTTAACAATATAGATACTTTGACAAAAAGCCATGATGTCAATATAGTTACCATAAGAATGTAATCTTAACGACAGTATAGCCATCATGACCATAGAGTCACGATGAAAAGACAACCATGATGACCATACAGGCAACATGACAGTACAGTCTCTATGACAATATTGCCATAAATTTAATAAATCAAATGACAATATAGTAATTATGGCAACACAGTCACCATGAAAATATATTCAAAAATACAATAAAATACTAATAACAAAATGATCAAACCATGAAAATATAGCCACCCTGCCGCTATGGCTTCCATTGTAATATAGACAACATAATATACATTCACCATGACAGTACTGAAACTATAACAGTATAGCATATAATGACAGTGTATTCACCTCATAATTTAAACAAAATGAAATATCCGTTTTTATAAAGATATATCTCCAAGGGTAAATCAACACCATTAAATAAGCTACAATGAAAATGTAGTCACATGTAGTTATCTTAGCAATATAGCCACTAAGAGATTGTAGTCATAATGACAATATAGTCACCATGACAATATACTGTCAATTTAATGATATAGTTTTCAAGATAACGTATCACTCATGAAAAAATATACATGATTAAAAAAAATGACAATATAGCAAATATAAAGAGATCACCTTGCCAATATAGCCAAGGTGACGATATGTAAATCTTCGCAATGTAAACAAAATGAGCAGATAGCCAAAATGACGATATGTTCATAATGACAATACTGCTACTACGAAAATATATTCCCCATGACACTATAGCTACAATGACAATAAAACAATCTTCACAAAAGAGTAACATTGAAAATACAGGAAACGACAATATAGCCACCATGACAATGCAGCTATCGTGACAATAATGTCACGATATACATCAATCGCCAGGCTATTAGAGTCACCTTGATAGTAATCTTTCAATGACTTTATGAATATCATGAAAATATAGCCCTCATGTCAACATATTTCCTATGACAATTTAGCCATTATGATAATATAGTCACGACGACAAGATATTCAATATGACAATAAAGCTACCATGATCAAATAACTGATATGACAATATAGATTTCAGGATATGTAGTGTCCAGGACAATATAGAAATTACGGCAACACAGTAACCAAGAGAATAGACTCACAAATACAATAAAATCGTCATAACAAAATGATCCAACCATGAAAATATAGTTATCCTGCCACTATGACTTTAATTGTAATGTAACCAACATAATATACATTCAACATGATAGTACTGAAACTATAGCAATGTCGCATATCATGGCAATATATTCACATGATAATTAGAAAAAAAGGAAATTTTCGTTTTTATAATATATCTTCAAGGGCAAAATCAACACCATTAAATATGCTACAATGAAAATGCAGTCAAACTGTCATTATAACCATCATCTTGAAATAGTCACCATGACAGTATAGTTATCTTAGCAATGTAGCCACTAAGAGATTATAGTCATATTGTCAACATTGTCACAATGACAATATACTGTCACCTTAATAGTAAAGTTATCACGATAATGTATCGCTTATGAAAAAATATGGTTGACTAAAAAAAATGACAACATAGCAACTATAAAAGAGATCACCTTGATAATGTAGCCAAGGTGATGATATGTAAATCTTCGTAATATAACCAAAATGAGTAGATAGCGAAAATGACGGTATGTTCATAATGACAATTCTGCTGCTATGAAAATATATCCCCCATGACACTATAAGTACAATGACATAAAGCAATCTTCACAAAAGAGTAACAGTGAAAATACAGGAAACGACAATATAGAAACCATGAAAGTACAGCCACTATGACAATAATGTCACGATATAATTCACTGACTATATAAACATCATGAAAATAAGGCTACCATGTCAACATACTTACCATGACAATTTAGCCAATATGATAATACAGTCAAGACGGCAATATATTCACTATAACAATATAGCCATGATCATATAAGTGATATGAGAATACAGTGAACGCAACAATAAGGAAGCCTTCAAATTATATTCATTATGGCAATATAAGCACCTGACAATATTGATGCTGTGACAAAATAGTCTCTTTCGGATCATAGGAAACATATAGGCTCCAGGACAATATAGTGTCCTTGACAAAATAACGACCAAGACAAGATTTTTAATTAAGATATAGTCACCTTGACATTGTAGCCGATAAAACAATGAAACAACAATGAAAATGTACCTGCCATAACAATATAGCTACCATGAAAATGCAGGCAACATGACAAAATTGTCACAATGAAATATAATCGCCATTACAATTTAGTTACCATAATCATATATCAATCATGATAGTATCATCAGGAGGCTGACATAAACACCATCACAGTATAAAGAACATGACAATATAGTGACATGATAATATGATATCCATACACTTGTACTCACATTACTAAATAAGCTGCCATGAAAATATTGTTATCATGATCATATGATTAAAACAAAATTGTAGTTAATGACAAAATATATCCCCAACGACAAAATTAACCATAGCAATATAGCCAGCAAGTAAATATAGCGACCAAGATAATGTAGTTAGTATGGCATTATATTGAAAATTACAATACAGCCACAATGGCAATATCGTCACCATGACAATGGAGCTACCATGAAAATATAGTAACATTGACAATGTAGCTACTATGATAATAGAATCCCATGGAACATATCCACAATAACAGTTTATTTGCTAAGAACCTATATCACCATGCCAATATCGCCAAAATGTTAGTCTAGGCATCATGGCAATATACCACCAGAAAAAGAAAATAAGCACCACAATGATATAGCTAACTTAAAAATATAGCTACCCTGATAATATATTCAATATGAAAAGACAGTCACCTCCATACAGTATAACAAAAATGAAAAATAGCTATCATGGCAATGTAGTCACCTATCAATATAGTCACCATGGCAATATAGTTACCACAACCATGTAATCATAACTGGAATATAACCAACATGACTATATAGTCAAGATGACATAAAACCATCATGACAATACAAACAACATGACATTAGAGTCTCTACGACAATATTGCAATCACTTCAACAAATTAAATGATAATATAGATATTACTGGAACACAGTCACCATGACAGTATTATCACAAATGCAATATAACCGCGATAACAAAATTATCCTACCATGAAAATTTAGCCACCCTGCCACTGCAATATAGCTAACATAATAATACATTCACTACGACAGTACTGAAACCATGACAATATAGCATATCATGACAATGTAGTCACCTGATTACAGCTGCGCACCAGCTACCGACGTGTACGGAGCTGCTATCGTCTTTCAGAGCTAGGTTGTAGCTATTCCTCTCAGCGTTGTCGCTACCCTTGCTTTGTTTTGAAGGATTTATCTTTTATGATCATGATTGGTGTATGATTATCGACACCATAATGTGATATCGTTTGTATTTCATTGTAATGAATTTGTCAAAGTAACTATATTTTCATGTAAGCTATATTGTTATGGTATGTACATTTTCATGGTTGTTCCACTGTTTTATCGGCTATACTGTTAAGGTGACTGTATTGTGATGATAAATCTTGTCTTCTTCGCTATTTTGTCTTATAGACTAAATTCTGTTGGACGCTATATGTTTGCTATGATCCAAAAATGACTATTTTGTCACAGTATCTATATTTTCATGTGGCTGTATTCCCAGAGTGGATATAATTTATAAATGCTTTTATTGTTGCGTTGACTATATTGTCATATCATTTATGTGATCATGGCGGCTTTATTGTTATGGTGAATATATTATCGTCTTGACTATATTATCAGAATGGCGAAACTGTCACATTAAAGATATTCATATGGAGGCTATATTTTCACGACAAATATATTTATATGGACGCTATATTTTCATAATGTTCATGTACTCATTGTATATTCATTATCAAGGTGACCCTAATGTCCTGACGATTGATTTATATCGAGAGATTATTGTCATGGTGGCTGTACTGTCTTGATGGCTGTATAGTCGTTTGCTATTTTTTCAATAGTACTCTTTTTGTGAAGATGGCTTTATTGTCAGTGAAGCTTCAGAATCGTGGGGAACATATTTTCATAGTTGCAGTATTGTCATTATGAACATACCGTCGTTCTGGTTATCATCTCTTTTTCTTTACGTTGCTATGATGTATATATCGTCACCTTGACTATAGTGGCAAGGTGATCTTTTTTATAGGTGCTATACTGTCATTTTCTAATCATGCATATTTTGTCACAAGCGATATATCATTTTGATAACTTTATTATTAAGGTGACAGTATTTCAATAGCGACTATATTGTCGTAATGACTATAATCTCAGAGTGGCTATATTGCCATGGTCACTATTTTATCATGATATTTATGTCATACTGACTGTATTTTCATGGCAGCTTTTTAATTGTGTATAAAATTTTGTCCCTGAGGTTATACCATAATAGAAGCGAAATTTTTCTTTTTCATTAAATGATCAAGTGACTACATTGTCATGATATGCTATATTGTTATGGTTTCAGTACTGTCGTGGTGAATGTTTTGTTATTGTGGCTATATTGTAATGGAAGCCATAGTGGCAGGGTGACTATATTTTCAAAGGTAGGATCATTTTATTATGACGATTATATAACATTTCTGAGTATATAGTCATCGTGATTGTGTTTCCATAATATCTATATTGTCATTCAACTTGTTGAATTAGTGGCAATATTGTCTTAGAGATTGTATTTTGATGTTTGCTGTATTGTTATGGTAGTTGTATTGTCATCGTGACTATATGGACATGGTGACTATATTGCCATTAAGAATACATTGCTATGGTAATCATATTGCCATGATGGCAATATTGTTTGGTTACCATATTGCCATGATAGCTATATTGTTTAGTTACCATATTGCCATGATGGCTATTTGTCATTTTTTTTTTTATATTTCAAGGAGGTGGCTGTCTTTTAATGTTACCTATATTGTCAGAGTAGTATATTGTCAAGTTAGCTATATCGTTGTGATGAGTATTTTTTCTGTTGATATATTGCCATGATGGCTATACTAACATTTTAGTGATATTGGCATGGTGATATATCGTCTTAGCAGCTAAACTCTTGTTGTGGCTATCTTTTGGGTATTTTCTATCTTGAATATTTTGCCATGGCAGCTACATTATCAACGTTACTATATTTTCATGGTAGCTATATTGTCATGGTGACGACATTTGCACGGTGGCTGTATTGTAATTCTCAATACAATGCTCGCTACATTATCATGGTCGCTATAACAAGTTGATGGCTATATTGCTATGGTTAATTTTGTCGTTGGGGATACATTTGTCACAATCTACAATATTGTTGTGATTATATGATCATGTTAACAATATATTCATGGCGGCTTCTTTGGTATTGTAAATGTATGTGTATGGATATCATATCATCATGTCACTTATACTGTCATGGTTTTTATACTGTGATATTGTTTATGTCAACCTGCTGATTATACGATCATGATTGGTCTATGATTATGGTAACTATATTGTAATGCCGATGATATTTTATTATGATAATTTTGTCATTTTGACTAAAATTTCATGACATCTATAATGTTTTGGCAGGTACAGTTTCATGATTTTTACATTATTTTATGGTCTATACTGTCAAGGTGTCTATATTATTATGATATATCCTGTCTTAGTCGCTATTTTGTCATAGAGACTATGTTGTCCTGCCGGCTATATGTTTGCTATGATTCAAAGGCGACTATTTGTCACACTATCTATATTGTCATGTAGTTATACTGCCATAGTGAATATGATTTGTATATTTCTTTTTTGCTTCTCTGACTGTATTGTCACATCAGTTATATGATCAATGTGGCTATATTGTTATAGTGAATAAATTGCCGTCATGACTATATTATCATAATGCCCAGATTATCATCGCAGACATGTTGACATGGAAGGCTATATTTTCATGATATTTATATAGTCATTGTAAGTTTATTATCAAGGTGACTAATGACATGTTGATGATTTGTATAGTGACATTATTATCATGGTGGCTGAAATATGATGGTGGCTATATTCTCGCTTGCTGTATTTTCAATGTTGCTCTTTTGTGAATATGGCTTTGTTGTCAGTGTAGCTATAGTGTCATGGGGAACATATTCTTATAGTGGCAGTATTGTCATTATGACCATACCGTCATTTTGGCGATCTTCTCATTTTAGTTACATTGCTGTAATATAAATATCGTCACCTTAGCTATATTGGCAAGGTGATCTTTATATAGGTGATATATTGCCATTATTTAACTCTTGCATACTTTGTCATAAGCGAAATATTATCATGATAATAATATTTTTATAGTGACAATATTGTCATAGCGACTATATTGTCATTATGACTATAATGTCACAGTGGCTATATTGCCAAGATAACTATATTGTCATGGTGACTTTTTTATCATGATTTTTATAATGTCATAATGACTGTATTTTCGTAGAAGCTTTTTTAAAGGTGTTGATATTGCCGTTGAGGATATACCATTATAGAAGAGAAATTGTCATTTTGATCAAATTATCAGATGAATACATTGCCATGATATGCTATACTGTTATGGTTTCAGTACCTTCATGGTAAATCTTTTATTACTGTTTCTACATTACAATGAAAACCAAAATGGTAGGTGGCTACATTTTCATGGTAGGATAACTTTATCATGGCGATTATATTCATTTCTGAGTATATGCTGAGACTATGTTGCCATAATATGTTGTATAGTATATGTTGCGACTATGTTGCCATTATATCTATATTGTCATATAATTTGTCAAATTGATGGCAATATTGTTTTAGAGACGGTACTGTCATGTTATCTGTATTGTCACGGTGGTTGTATTGTCAACGTGACTATATAGTCATGTTGGCTACATTGTCGTTAAGATCACATTGTTATGCTAACTATATTACCATAGTGGCTGTATTGTTAAATGACTATATCGCCATGATAGCTATTTGTCATTTTTGTTATATAACAAGGAGGTGACTGTCTTTTCATGTTGGCAATATTGTCAGAATAGCTATATTGTCGAGTATTGGGTATATATATTTCTTTTCTGGCGGTAGATTATAATGATGGCAATAATAACATTTTGGCGATATTGGCATAGCGATATAATGTTTTAGCAGCTAAAATCTTGGTGTGGATATTTTTCAATTGTATATTTTATCTTTGTAGCTACATAGTCAAGGCTACTATATTTTCATGGTAGCTACATTGTCATGGTGAAGACATTGGTATGGTGGTTGTATTCTTACTTTCAATATAATGCCGTCCTGGCTACATTATCTTGGTCGCTATATCAACTTGATGGCTATATTGTTATGGTTAATTTTGTCTTTCGGGATATATTTTGTAAGTAGTGACAATACTGTTGTTATTATATGATCATGATAATATTTTCATGAAAACTTATGTGGTGTTGTAAGTGTAAGTGAATGGATATCATCTTATCATGTCACTTAAATTGTCATGGTTTTTACACAATGATCTTGTTTATGTCAACCTGCTGATTATATAATCATGATTGGTGTATGATTATGGTTACTATATTGTAATGTCGTTTTATTTCATTGTGAAAATTTTGTGATAATGTTGACTACAATTCCATGACAGCTATAATGTTATGAGCATATCATGATGATGAATCCTGTCTGAGTCACTGTTTTTTCACAGAGACTATATTGTCCTGGAGTCTATATTTTTGCTATTATCCGAAAACGACTATCTATTAACAGTATCTATATTGTCAGGTGGTTATATTGCCATTGTGAATATAAGTTGAATGTTTCTATATTTTTGCTATAATTATATTGTCATATCAGTTATATGATCATGGTAGCTTTACTGTCATAGTGAATAGATTATCGTCGTGACTATATTTTCATAATGGCTAAATTGTCATAGCAAATATCTTGACATGGGGGCTATATTTTAATGATATTTATAAAGTCATTGTAAGATTACTGTCAAGGTCACCCTATTGTCCTGGTGATTGAGTTATATCGTGATATTATTGTCAACATGGCTGTATTTTCATGGTGGCTATATTGTAGTTTGCTGTATTTTAATTTTACGCTTTTCTGAAGTTCGCTTTACTGTCAGTGTACCTATAGTGTCATGGAGAATATATTTTCATAGTGGAATTATTGTCATTATGAACATACTGTCATTTTGGCCATCTCCTTATTTTGGTTACATTTGTATCATATATATATCATCACCTTGGCTATATTAGTAACGTGATCTTTTTCTACGGTTGCTATATTTTCATTTTTTTAATCATTCATTTTTTGTTGTAAGTGATACATTATCATGATAACTATAACATTCCGGTAACTATATATTGGTATTTTGACTATATTGTTATTATGACAATGATATCATGTTGGATATCTTGCCAAAGTAACTTTATTGTCATGGTGTCTATTTCATCATGATAGTTATAATGTCATGGTGACTACATTTTCACGGTAGCTTTTATATTGGGGTTCGGTTTGCCCTTGACGATGTATCATTATAAAAAGAGATTCTCATTTTGATTAAATCATTAAGGGACTACATTGTCGTGATATGCTACATTGTTATGGTTTCAGGAATGTCATTGTATATGTATTATTATGTTGGCTATATTCCAATGGAAGCCATAGTGGCAGAGTGGCTATATTTTCATAATATAATCATTTTGTTATGTCGATTATATTCCACTTGTGTGTATATTGTCATGGTGACTGTTGCCATAATATCTATACTATCATTTCATTTGTTGAATTGGTGGCTATATTGTCATAATGTAATGTCATGGTTCCTGTATTGTCTTGGTGGTTGTATTGTCATCGTGTCTATATGGTCATGGTAGTTATATTTCCATTAAGATTATATTGATATGGTAACTATATTGCCATGGTGGCTATATTGTTAAATGAATATATTGCCATGATGGCTATTTGTTATTTTTTGTTATATTACAAGGGGGTGATTGTCTTTTCATGTTGCCTATATATAAGGCTACCTATATTGTTGTCATAAGATTACAGTCATAAAGACAATGTAGTCGCCACGCCAATATTTTCACCTTAATGATATGGGTATCATGATAATATATCGCTTATAACAGAATATGCACGATTAAAAAAGGACAATATACCACCTATAAAAAAATCACCTTCCCAATATAGCCAAGGTAACGATATATAAAACATAGCAATGTAACCCAAATTATAAGATAGCCAAAATGACTTTATTTCATAATGACAATTGCGTCACTATGAATATCTGTTCCCAATGAAAGTATAGCTACACTGACATTAAAGCCATATTCACTAAATAGTAACACTGAAAACGCATCAAATGACAATATAGCCACCATGAGTGTACAGCCACCATAACAATAATGTTAAAACATAAATCAATCACTATGATATTAGAGTAAACATGAAAAAATTCTTAAAATTACCATAAAAGTATCATGAGAATATAGCATCCATATCAACATATTAACCATGACAATTTAGCCATGATGATAGTATAGTCACAACTACAATATTTTCACTATAACAAAAAAGCCACCATGGCCATATAACTGATATAACAATATAGACAATGCAACATTAAAGAAATATTCAGAATATGTTCACAAAGTCATTATAGCCACCTGACATTATAGATACCGTGACAAAATAGTCGCTTTCGGATCATAGGAAACATATAGCCTCTAAAGTATATAGTGTCCAGGATACAATAGCGTCCAAAACAGAATTTATCAATACTATACAGCCGCCTTGACAGCATAGCCCATAAAACAATGTCAGAACCATGAAAATGTACCTGCCATACCAATATAACTACTATCAAAATGAAGTCAACATACCAAAATGATCAAAAAAGATATTGCCATTGCTATATAGTTACAATAATCATACATTAATGATGATAATGTAATCAGCATTTTCACATAAACACCATCACCGTTTAAAAGCATGACAGACTAAGTTACATGATTATATGATATCTAGACAGATACACTCAAGATGCCAAATAAGCCGTCATAGAAATATTATCATGATCATATAATCACAACCAAATTGTAGGTAAAGACAAAATACATCCCCAATGATGAACTGACCGTAGCAATATAGCCATCAAGTTGATATAGCGACCAAGATAATGTAGCCAGGATAGCGTTATATTGAACATAACAATACACCCGCCATGCCAATATCGTCATCTTTACAAAGTAGCTTGCAAGAAATATAGTAACCTTGACAATGTAGGTACCATGATAATGTATTCACATGAAAAAAAAGTCCAAAACACCAGTTGGCCTGCGAACACTGTATCACCATGCTAATCTTGCCAAAATTCTAGTATAGCCATCATGGCAATATACCAAAAGGAAAAAAAATTCCCACCACAATAAGATAGCTAACTTAACAATATAGATACTCTGACAAAAAGCCATGATGTCAATATAGTTACCATAAGAATGTAATCTTAACGACAGTATAGCCATCATGACCATAGAGTCACAATGACAAGACAACCATAATGACCATACAGGCAACATGACAATACAGTCGCTATGACAATATTGCCATCATTTTGATAAATCAAATGACAATATAGAAATTATGGCAACACAGTCACCATGACAATATATTCAAAAATACAATAAAATACTAATAATAAAATGATCAAACCATGAAAATATAGCCACCCTGCCACTATGGCTTCCATTGTAATGTAGCCAACATAATATACGTTCAGTATGACAGTACTGAAACTATAACAATATAGCATATCATGACAATGTATTCATCTCATGATTTAAACAAAATGAAATATCCGTTTTTATAATGATATATCTCCAAGGGTAAATCAACACCATCAAATAAGCTAAAATGAAAATGTAGTCACATGTAGTTATCTTGGCAATATAGCCACTAAGAGATTGTAGTCATAATGATAATATAGTCACCATGACAATATACTGTCTCTTTAATGATATAGTTATCAAGATAATGTATCACTCATGAAAAAATATATATGATTAAAAAAAATGACAATATAGCAACTATAAAGAGATCATCTTCCCAATATAGCCAAGGTGACGATATGTAAATCTTCGCAATGTAACCAAAATGAGCAGATAGCCAAAATGACGATATGTTCATCATGACAATACTGCTACTAAGAAAATATATTCGCCATGACACTATAGCTACAATGACAATAAAGCAATCTTCACAAAAGAGTAACATTGAAAATACAGGAAACGACAATATAGCCTCCATGACAATGCAGCTATCGTGACAATAATGTCACGATATACATCAATCGCCAGGCTATTAGAGTCACCTTGATAGTAATTTTTCAATGACTTTATGAATATCATGAAAATATAGCCCTCATGTCAACATATTTCCTATGACAATTTAGCCATTATGATGATATAGTCACGACGACAAGATATTCACTATGACAATAAAGCTACCATGATCAAATAACTGATGTGACAATATAGATTTCAGGATATATAGTGTTCAGGACAATATAGAAATTACGGCAACACAGTAACCATGAGAATATACTCACAAATACAATGAAGTCGTCATAACAAAATGATTCAACCATGAAAATATAGTTACCCTGCCACTATGACTTTAATTGTAATGTAAGTAATATACATTCAACATGACAGTACTGAAACTATAACAATATCGCATATCATGGCAATATATTGACATGATAATTTAAAAAAAAAGGAAATTTTCGTTTTTATGATATATCTTCAAGGGCAAAATCAACACCATTAAATATGCTACGATGAAAATGCAATCAAACTGTCATTATAACCATAATCATGAAATAGTCACCATGACAGTATAGTCATCTTAGCAATGTAGCCACTAAGAGATTATAGTCATAATGTCACCATTGTCACAATGACAATATACTGTCACCTTAATAGTAAAGTTATCACGATAATGTATCGCTTATGAAAAAAATATGCATGACTAAAAAAAATGACAATATAGCAACTATAAAAGAGATCACCTTAACAATATAGCCAAGGTGACGATATGTAAATCTTCGTAATATAACCAAAATGAGTAAATAGTCAAAATGACGGTATGTTCACAATGACAATAATGCTGCTATGAAAATATATCCCCCATGACACTATAGCTACAATGACAATAAAGCAATCTTCACAAAAGAATAACAGTGAAAATACAGCAAACGACTATATAACCACCATGAAAGTGCAGCCACTATGACAATAATGTCACGATATAATTCAATGACTATATAAACATCATGAAAATAAGGCTTCCATGTCAACATACTTACCATGACAATTTAGCCAATATGATAATATAGTCAAGACGGCAATATATTCACTATAACAATATAGCCATGATCATATAAGTGATATGACAATACAGTCAACGCAACAATAAGGAAGCCTTCCAATAATATACATTATGGCAATATAAGCACCTGACAATATTGATGCTGTGACAAAATAGTCTCTTTCGGATCATAGCAAACATATAGGCTCCAGGACATTATAGTGTCCATGACAAAATAGCGACCAAGACAAGATCTTTAATTAAGATATAGTCACCTTGACAGTATAGCCGATAAAACAATGAAACAACAATGAAAATGTACCTGCCATAACAATATAGCTACCATGAAAATGCAGGGAACATGACAAAATTGTCACAATGAAATATAATCGCCATTACAATTTAGTTACCACAATCATATATCAATCATGATAATATCACTGTATAAAGACCATGACAATATAGTGACATGATAATATGATATCCATACACTTGCACTCACATTACGAAAAAAGCCGCCATGAAAATATTGTTATCATGATCATATGATTAAAACAAAATTGTAGTTAATGACAAAATATATCCCCAACGACAAAATTAGCCATAGCAATATAGCCAGCAAGTAGATATAGCGACCAAGATAATGTAGTCAGGATGGTATTATATTGAAAATAACAATACAGCTACAATGGCAATATCGTCACCAAGAAAATGGAAGTACTATGAAAATATAGTAACATTGGCAATGTAGGTACTATGATAATAAAATCCCATGGAACATATCCACAATAACAGTTTATTTGCTAAGACACTATATCACCAATGCAATATCGCCAAAATGTTAGTCTAGTCATCATGGCAATATACCACCAGAAAAGGAAAATAAGCACCACAATGATATAGCTAACTTAAAAATATAGCTACCCTGATAATATATTCAACATGAAAAGACAGTCACCTCCTTACAGTATAACAAAAATGAAATATAGCTATCATGACAATGCAGTTACCTATCAATATAGTCACCATGGCAATATAGTTACCATAACCATGTAATCATAACTGGAATATAACCAACATGACTATATAGTCAAGATGACATGCAACCATTATGACAATACAGTCAACATGAAATTAGAGTCTCTACGACAGTATTGCAATCGCTTCAACAAATTAATTGATAATATTGATATTACTGGAAAACGGTCACCATGACAGTATTATCTCAAATGCAATATAACCGCGATAACAAAATTATCCTACCATGAAAATTTAGTCACCCTGCCACTGCAATATAGCTAACATAATAATACATTCACGACGACAGTACTGAAACCATGACAATATAGCATATCATGACAATGTAGTCACCTGATGACAGTTGCGCGCCAGCTACCGACATTTTCGGAGCTGCTATCGTCTTTCAGAGCTAGGTTGTAGCTATTCCTCCCTGCGTTGTCACTAGCCTTGCTTTGTTTTGAAGGTTTTATCTTATATGATCATGATTGGTGTATGATTATCGAAACCATAATGTGATATCGTTTGTATTTCATTGTAATGAATTTGTCATAGTATCTATATTTTCATGTAAGCTATATTGTTATGGTAGGTAAATTTTCATGGTTGTTCCACTGGTTTATTGGCTATACTGTCAAGGTGACTATATTGTGATGATAAATCATGTCTTCTTCGCTATTTTATCATAGACGCTATATGTTTTCTATGATCCAAAAATGACTATTTTGTCACAGTATGTATATTTTCATGTGGCTGTATTCCCAGAGTGGATATGATTAATAAATGCGTTCATTGTTGCGTTGACTATATTGTCATATGATTTATGTGGTCATGGTGGCTTTATTGTTATGGTGAATATATTAGCGTCTTGAATATATTATCAAAATGGCGAAACTGTCACTTTAAAGATATTCATATGGAGGCTATATTTCCACGACAAATATATTTATATAGACGCTATATTTTCATGATGATCATGTACTCATTGTATATTCATTATCAAGGTGACGCTAATGTCCTGGCGATTGATTTATATCGAGAGATTATTGTCATGGTGGCTGTACTGTCTTGATGGCTGTATATTTGTTTGCTATTTTTTCAATAGTACTCTTTTTGTGAAGATGGCTTTATTGTCAGTGAAGCTTCGGAATCGTGGGGAACATATTTTCATAGTTGCAGTATTGTCATTATGAATATACCGTCGTTCTGGTTATCATCTCTTTTTCTTTACGTTGCTATGATGTATATATAGTCACCTTGACTATAGTGGCAAGGTGATCTTTTTTATAGGTGCTATACTGTCATTTTCTAATCATGCATATTTTGTCACAAGCGATATATCATTTTGATAACTTTATTGTTAAGGTGACAGTATTTTAATAGCGACTATATTGTCATAATGACTATAATCTCAGAGTGGCTATATTGCCATGGTCACTATTTTATCATGATTTCTTGTCATAGTGACTGTATTTTCATGGCAGCTTTTTAATGGTGTATAAAATTTTGTCCCTAAGGTTATACCATAATAGAAGCGAAATTTTTCTTTTTCATTAAATGATCAAGTGACTACATTGTCATGATATGCTATATTGTTATGGTTTCAGTACTGTCGTGGTGAATGTTTTGTTATTGTGGCTATATTGTAATGGAAGCTATAGTGGCAGGATGACTATATTTTCATGGTAGGATCATTTTATTATGACGATTATATAACATTTCTGAGTATATTGTCATCGTGATTGTGTTGCCATAATATATATAATGTCATTTAACTTGTTGAATTAGTGGCAATATTGTCTTAGAGACTGTATTTTGATGTTTTCTGTATTGTCATGGTAGTTGTATTGTCATCGTGACTATAAGGACATGGTGACTATATTGCCATTAAGAACACATTGCTATGGTAATCATATTGCCATGATGGCTATATTGTTTGGTTACCATATTGTCATGATGGCTATATTGTTTAGTTACCATATTGCCATGATGGCTATTTGTCATTTTTTTTTTTATATTTCAAGGAGGTGGCTGTCTTTTAATGTTACCTATATTGTCAGAGTAGTGCATTGTCAAGTTAGCTATATCGTTGTGATGAGTATTTTTTCTGTTAATATATTACCATGATGGCTATACTAACATTTTAGAGATATTGGCATAGTGATATATCGTCTTAGCAGCAAAACTCTTGTTGTGGCTATCTTTTGGATATTTTCTATCTTGAATACTTTGCCATAGCAGTTACATTATCAACGTTACTATATTTTCATGGTAGTTATATTGTCATGGTGACGACCTTGGCATGGTGGCTGTATTGTAATTCTCAATACAATGCTCGTTACATTATCTTGGACGCTGTAACAAGTTGCTGGCTGTATTGCTATGATTAATTTTGTCGTTGTGGATATATTTGTCACTACCTACTATATAGTTGTGATTATATGATCATGATAACAATATATTCATGGCGGCTTCTTTGGTATTGTAAGTGTATGTGTATGGATATCATATCATTATATCACTTATACTGTCATGGTTTTTATACTGTGATATTGTTTATGTCAACCTGCTGAATATATGATCATGATTGGTCTATGATTATGGTAAAAATATTGTAATGCCGATGATATTTCATTATGATAATTTTGTCATGATGACTAAAATTTCATGACATCTATAATGTTTTGGCAGGTACAGTTTCATGATTGTTACGTTGTTATATGGTCTATACTGTCAAGGTGTCTGTATTATAATGATATATCCTGTCTTAGTCGCTATTTTGTCATAGAGACTATGTTGTCCTGCCGTCTATATGTTTCCTATGATTCAAAAGCGACTATTTGTCACAGTATCTATATTGTCTTGTAGTTATACTGCCATAGTGAATATGATTTGTATATTTCTTTTTTGCTTCTTTGACTGTATTGTCACATCAGTTATATGATCAGTGTGGCTATATTGTTATAGTGAATAAATTGTCGGCATGACTATATTATCATAATGGCCAGATTATAATGGCAGACATGATGACATGGAGGCTATATTTTCATGATATTTATATAGTCATTGTAAGTTTATTATCAAGGTGACTAATGACATGGTGATGATTTGTATCGTGACATTATTATCATGGTGGCTGAAATATGATGGTGGCTATATTCTCGTTTGCTGTATTTTCAATGTTGCTCTTTTGTGAATATGGCTTTGTTGTCAGTGTAGCTATAGTGTCATGGGGAACATATTTTCATAGTGGCAGTATTGTCAATATGACCATAACGTCATTTTGGCTATCTTCTCATTTTAGTTACATTTCTATAATATATATATCGTCACCTTAGTTATATTGGCAAGGTGATCTTTTTAAAGGTGATATATTGTCATTATTTAACTCTTGCATACTTTGTCATAAGCGAAATATTATCATGATAATTATAGTTTTATTGTGACAATATTGTCATAGTGACTATATTATCACTATGCCTATAATGTCACAGTGGCTATATTGCCAAGATAACTATACTGTCATGGTGACTTCTTTATCGTGATTTTTATAATGTCATAATGACTGTATTTTCGTAGAAGCTTATTTATTGGTGTTGATATTGCCCTTGAGGATATACCATTATAGAAGTGAAAATATCATTTTGATTGAATTACCAGCTGACTACATTGTCATGATATGCTATAGTGTTATGGTTTCAGTACCTTCATGGTAAATCTTTTATTACTGTTTCTACATTGCAATGAAAACCAAAATGGTAGGTGGCTATATTTTCATGGTAGGATAATTTTATCATGGCGATTATATTGCATTTCTGAGTATATTGCCATGGTGACTATGTTGCCATAACATCTATATTGTCATATAATTTGTGAAATTGATGGCAATATTGTCTTAGAGACAGTACTGTCATGTTATCTGTATTGTCACGGTGGTTGTATTGTCAACGTGACTATATAGTCATGATGGCTACATTGTCGTTAAGATCACATTGTTGTGCTAACTATATTACCATAGTGGCTGTATTGTTAAATCCCTATATCGCCATTATGGCTATTTGTCGTTTTTGTTATATAACAAGGAGTGTGACTGTCTTTTTATATTGGCAATATTGTCAGAATAGCTATATTGTCGAGTATTGGGTATATATATTTCTTTTCTGGCGGTATATTATCATGATGGCAATAATAACATTTTGGCGATATTGGCATAGCGATATAGTGTTTTAGCAGCTAAACTCTTGTTGTGGATATTTTTCAATTGTATATTTTATCTTTGTAGCTACATAGTCAAGGTTACTATATTTTCATAGTAGCTACATTGTCATGGTGAAGACATTGGCATGGTGGTTGTATTCTTACTTTCAATATAATGCCGTCCTGGCAAATTATCTTGGTCGCTATATCAACTTGATGGCTATATTGTTATAGTTAATTTTGTCTTTCGGGATATATTTTGTAATTAGTGACAATACTGTTGTGATTATATGATCATGATAATATTTTCATGAAAACTTATGTGGTATTGTAAGTGTAAGTGAATGGATATCATCGCATCATGTCACTTAAATTGTCATGGTTTTTACACTATGATCTTGTTAATGTCAACCTGTTGATTATATAATCATGATTGGTGTATGATTATGGTAACTATATTGTCATGTCGTTTTATTTCATTGTGATAATTTTGTCATGTTGACTACAAATCCATGACAGCTATAATGTTATGAGCATATCATGATGATATATCCAGTCTGAGTCACTGTTTTTTCAAAGAGACTATATTGTCCTGGAGTCTATATTTTTCCTATGATCCGAAAACGACTGTCTATTAACAGTATCTATATTGTCAGGTGATTATATTGCCATTGTGAATATAAGTTGAATGTTTCTATAATTTTGGTTTGATTATATTGTCATATCAGTTATATGATCATGGTAGCTTTATTGTCATACTGAATATATTGTCGTCGTAACTATATTTTCATAATGACTAAATTGTCATAGCAAATATCTTGGCATAGGGGCTATATTTTCATGATATTTATGAAGTCATTGTAAGATTATTGTCAAGGTGACTCTATTGTCCTGGAGATTAAGTTATATGGTGATATTATTGTCAAGATGACTGTATTGTCATGGTGGCTATATTGTAGTTTGCTGTATTTTAATTTTACGCTTTTGTGAAGATAGTTTTACTGTCAGTGTACCTATAGAGTCATGGAGAATATATTTTCATAGTGGAATTATTTTCAATATGAACATACTGTCATTTTGGCCCTCTCCTTATTTTGGTTACATTTGTATCATATATATATCATCAATCACCTTGGCTATATTAGCAAAGTGATCTTTTTCTACGGTTGCTATATTTTCATATTTTAAATCATGCATTTTTTGTCGTAAGTCATACATTATCATGATAACTATAACATTCCGGTAACTATATATTGGCATTTTGACTATATTGTTATTATGACAATGATATCATGTTGGATATCTTGGCAAAGTAACTTTATTATCATAGTGTCTATTTCATCATGATGGTTATAATGTCATGGTGACTATATTTTCACACTAGCTTTTATATTGGTATTGGGTTTGCCCTTGAGGATGTATCATTAAAAAACGAGATTCTTATTTTGATTAAATCATTAGGGGACTACATTGTCGTGACATGCTATATTGTTATGGTTTCAGGAATGTCATTGTATATGTATTATTATGTTGGCTATATTCCAATAGAAGCCATAGTGGCAGAGTGGCAATATTTTTATAATATAATCATTTTGTTATGTCGATTATATTCCACTTGTGTGTATATTGTCATGGTGACTGTTGCCATAATATCTATACAGTCATTTGATTTGTTAAATTGGTGGCTATGTTGTCATAATGTAATGTCATGGTTCCTGTATTGTCTTGGTGGTTGTATTGTCATCTTGTCTATATGGTCATAGTAGTTATATTTCCATTACGATTATATTGATATGTTAACTATATTGCCATGGTGTCTATATTGTTAAATGAATATATTGCCATGATGGCTATTTGTTATTTTTTGTTTTATTACAAGGGGGTGATTGTCTTTTCATGTTGCCTATATATCAGGGTACCTATATTGTTGTCATATGATTACAGTCATAAAGACAATATAGTCGCCATGCCAATATTCACCTTAATGATATGGGTATCATGATGATATGATGGTTATAACAGAATATGCACGATTAAAAAGTGACAATATACCACCTATAAAGGAATCACCTTCCCAATATGTCCAAGGTGACGATATATATAACAGCAATGTAACCCAAATTAGAAGATAGCCAAATTGACTTTATTTCATATTGACAATTGCGTCACTATGAAAATGTGTCCCCAATTAAAGTATAGCTACACTGATATTAAAGCCATATTCTCTAAATAGTAACATTGTAAACGCATCAAACGACAATATAGCCACCATGATTGTACAGCCACCATAACAATAATGATAAAACATAAATGAATCACTATGATATTAGAGTAAACTTGAAAAAATGTTTACAATTACCATAAAAGTATCATGAGAATATAGCATCCATATCAACATATTTCCCATGACAATTTAGCCATTATGATAGCATAGTCCTAACTACAATATTTTTACTATAACATCAAAGCCACCGTGGACATATAACTGGTATAACAATATAGTCACCGCAACATTAAAGAAACATTCAGAATATGTTCACAACGTCAATATAGCCACCTGACAATATGGATACCGTTATAAAATAGTCGCTTTTGGATCATAGGAAACATAGAGCCTCTAAAGTGTATAGTGTCCAGGAGACAATAGCGTTCAAAACAGAATTTATGAATACTATACAGCCGCCTTGACAGTATAGCCAATAAAACAATGTCAGAACCATGAAAATGTACTTGCCATACCAATATAACTACTATCAAAATGAAGTCAACACACCAAAATGATCAAAAAATATATTGCCATTGCTATATAGTTAAAATAATCATACATTAATGATGATAATGTAATCAGCATTTTCACATAAGCACCATCACCGTTTAAAAGCATGACAGACTAAGTTACATGATGATATGATATCATGATCATATAATCGCAACCAAATTGTAGATAAAGACAAAATACATCCCCAACGATGAAATTGACCGTAGCAATATAGCCATCACGTTGATATAGCGACCAAGATAATGCACCCAGGATGGCGTTATATTGAACATAACAATACACTCGCCATGCCAATGTAGCTTGCATGAAATATAGTAACCTTAACAATGTAGGTACCATGATAATGTATTCCCATGAAAAAATGTCCAAAACAACAGTTGGGTTGCGAACACTATATCCCCATGCTATTCTTGCCAAAATTCTAGTATAGCCATCATGGCAATATACCAAAAGGAAAAACAAATACCCACCACAATAAGATAGCTAACTTAACAATGTAGCTACTCTGACAAAAAGCCATGATGGCAATATAGTTTCCATAAGAATTCAATCTTAACGAGAGTATAGCCATCATGACCATAGAGTCACGATAACAAGACAACCATGATTACCATACAGGAAACATGACAATACAGTCTCTATAACAATATTGCCATCAATTTAATAAATCAAATGACAAAATAGAACTTATGGCAACACAGTCACCATGACAATATATTTAAAAATACAATAAAATACTAATAACAAAATGATCAAACCATGAAAATATAGCCACCCTGCCACTATGGCTTCCATTGTAATGTAGGCAACACAATATACTTTCACTATGACAGTACCGAAACTATAACAATATAGCATATCATGACAATGTATTCACCTCATAACTTAAACAAAATGAAATATTCGTTTATATAATGATATATCTCCAAGGGTAAATCAACACCATTAAATAAGCTACAATGAAAATGTTGTCACATGTCACATCTTAGCAATATAGCCACTAAGAGATTGTAATGATAATGACAATATAGTCACCATGACAATATACTGTCACTTTAATGATATAGTTATCAAGATAATGTATCACTCATGAAAAGATATACATGATTAAAAAAATGACAATATAGCAACTATAAAGAGATCACCTTGCCAATATAGCCAAGGTGACGATATGTAAAGCTTCGCAATGTAACCAAAATGAGCAGATAGCCAAAATGACGATATGTTCATAATGACAATACTGCTACTACGAAAATATATTCCCCATGACAATATAGCTACAATGACAATAAAGCAATCTTCACAAAAGAGTAACATTGAAAATACAGGAAACGACAATATAGCCACCATGACAATGCAGCTATCGTGACAATAATGTCACGATATACATCAATCGCCAGGCTATTAGAGTCACCTTGATAGTAATCTTTCAATGACTTTAAGAATATCATGAAAATATAGCCCTCATGTCAACATATTTCCTATGACAATTTAGCCCTTATGATAATATAGTCACGACGACAAGATATTCACTATGACAATAAAGCTACCATGATCATATAATTGATATGACAATATAGATTTCAGGATATGTAGTATCAGGACAATATAAAAATTACGGCAACACAGTAACCATGAGAATATACTCAAAAATACAATAAAATGGTAATAACAAAATGATCCAACCATGAAAATATAGTTACCCTACCACTATGACTTTAATTGTAATGTAACCAACATAAAACACATTCAACATGACAGTATTAAAACTATAGCAATATCGCATATCATGGCAATATATTCACATGATAATTTAAAAAACGGAAATTTTCGTTTTTATGATATATCTTCAAGGGCAAAAGCAACACCATTAAGTATGCTACAATGAAAATGCAGTCAAACTGTCAATATATCCATCACCATGAAATAGTCACCATGACAGTTTAGTTATCTTAGCAATATAGCCACTAAGAGATAATAGTCATATTGTCAAGATTGTCACAATGACAATATACTGTCACCTTAATAGTAAAGTTATCACGATAATGTATCGCTTATGAAAAAATATGCATGACTAAAAAAAATGACAACATAGCAACTATAAAAGAGATCACCTTGACAATATACCTAAGGTGAAGATATGTAAATCTTCGCAATATAACCAAAATGAGTACGTAGCGAAAATGACGGTATGTTCATAATGACAATACTGCTGCTATGAAAATATATCCTCCATGACACTATAGCTACAATGACAATAAAGCAATCTTCACAAAAGAGTAACAGTGAAAATACAGGAAACGACAATATAGAAACCATGAAAGTACAGCCACTATGACAATAATGTCACGATATAATTCAATGACTATATAAACATCATGTAAATAAGGCTTCCATGTCAACATACTTACCATGACAATTTAGCCAATATGATAATATAGTCAAGACGGCAATATATTCACTATAACAGTATAGCCATGATTATATAAGTGATATGACAATACAGTGAACGCAACAATAAGGAAGCCTTCAAATTATATTCATTATGGCAATATAAGCACCTGACAATATTGATGCTGTGACAAAATAGTCTCTTTCGGATCATAGCAAACATATAGGATCGAGGACAATATAGTGTCCGTGACAAAATAGCGACAAAGACAAGATTTTTAATTAAGATATAGTCACCTTGACAGTATAGCCGATAAAACAGTGAAACAACAATGAAAATGTACCTGCCATAACAATATAGCTACCATGAAAATGCAGGTAACATGCCAAAATTATCACCATGAAATATAATCGCCATTACAATTTAGTTACCATAATCATATATCAATCATGATAATATCATCAGGAGGCTGACATAAACACCATCACAGTATAAAAACCATGACAATATAGTTACATGATAATATGATATCCATACACTTGCACTCACATTATCAAATAAGCCGCCATGAAAATATTGTCATCATGATCATATGATTAAAACAAAATTGTAGTTAATGACAAAATATATGCCCAACGACAAAATTAACCATAGCAATATAGCCAGCAAGTAAATATAGCGACCAAGATAATGTAGTTAGCATGGCATTATATTGAAAATAAGAATACATACACAATAGCAATATCGTCACGATGACAATGGAGCTACCATGAAAATATAGTAACATTGACAATGTAGCTACTATGATAATAAAATCCCATGGAACATATCCACAATAACAGTTTATTTGCTAAGACACTATATCACCATGCCAATATCGCCAAAAGGTTAGTCTAGGCAACATGGCAATATACCATCAGAAAAAGAAAATAAGCACCACAATGATGTAGCTAACTTAACAATATAGCTACCCTGATAATATATTCAATATGAAAGACAGTCACCTCCTTACAGTATAAGAAAAATGAAAAATAGATATCATGGCAATGTAGTCACCTATGAATATAGTCACAATGGCAATATAGTTACCATAACCATGTAATCATAACTAGAATATAGCCAACATGACTATAGAGTCATGATGACATGCAACCATCATGACAAAACAAGCAACATGACATTAGAGTCTCTACGACAATATTGCAATCGCTTCAACAAATTAAATGATAATATAGATATTACTGGAACACAGTCACCATGACAGTATTATCACAAATGCAATATAACCGCGATAACAAAATTATCCTACCATGAAAATTTAGCCACCCTGCCACTGCAATATAGCTAACATAATAATACATTCACTACGACAGTACTGAAACCTTGACAATATAGCATATCATGACAATCTAGTCACCTGATGACAGTCGCGCACCAGCTAACGATGTGTACGGAGTTGCTATCGTCTTTCAGAGCTAGGTTGTAGCTATTCCTCCCTGCGTTGTCGCTAGCCTTGCTTTGTTTTGAAGGTTTTATCTTATATGATCATGATTGGTGTATGATTATCGAAACCATAATGTGATATCGTTTGTATTTCATTGTAATGAATTTGTCATAGTAACTATATATTCATGTAAGCTATAATGTTATGGTAGTTACATTTTCATGGTTGTTCCACTGTTTTATTGGCTATACTGTCAAGGTGACTGTATTATGATGATCAATCCAGTCTTCTTCGCTATTTTGTCATAGAGACTATATTCTCTTGGACGCTATATAATGTTTGCTATGATCCAAAAATGACTATTTTGTCACAGTATCTATATTTTCATGTAGCTGTATTCTCAGAGTGGATGTAATTCATAAATGCGTTTATTGTTGCGTTGACTATATTGTCATATCATTTATATGATCATGGTGGCTTTATTGTTATGGTGAATATATTAGCGTCTTGACGATATTATCAGAATGGCGAAACTGTCACTTTAAAGATATTCATATGGAGGCTATATTTTCACGACAAGTATATCTATATGGACGCTATATTTTCATGATGTTCATGTACTCATTGTATATTCAATATCAAGGTGACGCTAATGTCCTGACGATTGATTTATATCGAGAGATTATGGTCATGGTGGCTGTACTGTCTTGGTGGCTGTATAGTCGTTTGCTATTTTTTCAATAGTACTCTTTTTGTGAAGATGGCTTTATTGTCTGTGTAGCTGGAGAATCGTGGGGAACATATTTTCATAGTTGCAGTATTGTCATTATGAACATACCGTCGTTCTGGTCATCATCTCTTTTTCTTTACGTTGCTATGATGTATATATCGTCACCTTGACTATAGTGGCAAGGTGATCTTTTATAGGTGCTATACTGTCATTTTCTAATCATGCATATTTTGTCACAAGCGATATATCATTTTGATAACTTTATTATTAAGGTGACAGTATTTTGATAGCGACTATATTGCCATAATGACTATAATCTCAGAGTGGCTATATTGCCATGGTCACTATTTTATCATGATATTTATGTCATAATGACTGTATTTTCATGGCAGCTTTTTAATTGTGTATAAAATTTTGTCCCTGAGGTTATACCATAATAGAAGCGAAATTTTCTTTTTCATTAAATGATGAAGTGACTACATTTTCATGATATGCTATATTGTTATGGTTTCAGTACTTACGTGGTGAATGTTTTGTTATTGTGGCTGTATTGTAATGGAAGCCATAGTGGAAGGGTGAATTTATTTTCATGGTAGGATCATTTTATTATGACGATTGTATAACATTTCTGAGTATATTGTTATCGTGATTGTGTTGCCATAATATCTATATTGTCATTTCACTTGTTGAATTAGTGGCAATATTTTCTTAGAGACTGTATTTTGATGTTTTCTATATTATCATGGTAGTTGTATTGTCATCGTGACTATATGGACATGGTGACTATATTGCCATTAAGAATACATTGCTATGGTAATCATATTGCCATGATGGCTATATTGTTTGGTTACCATATTGCCATGATGGCTATATTGTTTAATTCCCATATTGCCATGATGGCTATTTGTCATTCTTTTTTTTATATTTCATGGAGGTGGCTGTCTTTTAATGTTACCTATATTGTCAGAGTAGTATATTATCAAGTTTGCTATATCGTTGTGATGAGTATTTTTTCTGTTGATATATTGCTATGATGGCTATACTAACATTTTAGAGATATTGGCGTGGTGATATATCGTCTTAGCAGCTAAACTCTTGTTGTGGCTATCTTTTAGGTATTTTCTATCTTGAATATTTTGCCAGGGCAGCTACATTATCAACGTTACTATATTTTCATGGTAGCTATATTGTCATGGTGACGACATTGGCACGGTGGCTGTATTGTAATTCTCGATATAATGCTCGCTACATTATCTTGGTCGCTATAACAAGTTGATGGCTATATTGCTATGATTAATTTTGTCGTTGGGGATATATTTGTCGCTACATACAATATTGTTGTGATTATATGATCATGATAACAATATATTCATGGCGGCTTCTTTGATATTGTAGGTGTATGTGTATGGATATCATATCATCATATCACTTATACTGTCATGGTTTTCATACTGTGATATTGTTTATGTCAACCTGCTGATTATATGATCGAGATTGTTCTATGATTATAAAACGTATATTGTAATGCCGATGATATTTCATTGTGATAATTTTGTCATGTTGACTAAAATTTCATGACCTCTTTAATGTTTTAGAAGGTACAGTTTCATGATTGTGACATTGTTTTATGGTCTATACTGTCAAGGTGTCTATACTATAATGATATATCCTGTCTTGGTCGCTATTTTGTCATAGAGACTATGTTGTCCTGCCGGCTATATGTTTTCTATGATTCAGAACGACTATTTGTCACAGTATCTATATTGTCATGTAGTTATACTGCCATAGTGAATATGATTTATATATTTCTTTTTTGCTTCTTTGACTGTATTGTCACATCAGTTATATGATCACTGCGGCTATATTGTTATAGTGAATAAATTGCCGTCATGACTATATTATCATAATGGCCAGACTATAATGGCAGACCTGTTGACATGGAGGCTATATTTTCATGATATTTATATAGTCATTGTAAGTTTATTATCAAGGTGACTAATGACATGTTGATGATTTGTATCGTGACATTATTATCATGGTGGTTGAAATATGATGGTGGCTATATTCTCGTTTGCTGTATTTTCAATGTTGCTCTTTTGTGAATGTGCCTTTGTTGTCAGTGTAGCTATAGTGTCATGGGGAACATATTTTCATAGTGGCAGTATTGTCATTATGACCATACCCTCATTTTTGCTATCTTCTCATTTTAGTTACATTGCTATAATGTATATATCGTCACCTTAGCTATATTGGCAAGGTGATCTTTTTATAGGTGACATATTGTCATTATTTAACTCTTGCATACTTTGTCATAAGCGAAATATTATCATGATAATTATATTTCTATGGTAACAATATTGTCATAGCGACTATATTATCATTATGACTATAATGTCACAGTGGCTATATTGCCAAGATAACTATATTGTCATGGTGACTTTTTTATCATGATTTTTATAATGTCATAATGACTGTATTTTCGTAGAAGCTTTTTTAATGGTGTTGATATTGCCCTTGAGGATATACCATTATAGAAGAGAAATTGTCATTTTGGTTAAATTATCAGCTGACTACATTCCCATGATATGCTATACTGTTATGGTTTCAGTATCTTCATGGTAAATCTTTTATTACTGTTTCTACATTGCAATGAAAACCAAAATGGTAGGTGGCTACATTTTCATGGTAGGATAATTTTATCATGGCGATTATATT
The DNA here is from genome assembly GCF_036320965.1 of Panulirus ornatus. Classification (NCBI taxonomy): domain Eukaryota; kingdom Metazoa; phylum Arthropoda; class Malacostraca; order Decapoda; family Palinuridae; genus Panulirus; species Panulirus ornatus. The sequence goes on along the minus strand of NC_092278.1, from coordinate 5,913,729 downwards.
GCATTTCTGAATATATTGTCATGGTGACTATGTTACCATAATATCTATATTGTCATATAATTTGTCAAATTGATGGCAATATTGTCTTAGAGACGGTACTGTCATGTTATCTGTATTGTCACGGTGGTTGTATTGTCAATGTGACTATATAGTCATGTTGGCTACATTGTCGTTAAGATCACATTGTTGTGGTAACTATATTACCATAGTGGCTGTATTGTTAAATCCCTATATCGCCATTATGGCTATTTGTCATTTTTGTTATGAGGTGACTGTCTTTTCATGTTGGCAATATTGTCAGAATAGTTTTATTGTCGAGTATTGGGTATATATATATATATATATCTTTTCTGGCGGTATATTATCATGATGGCAATAAGAACATTTTGGCGATATTGGCATAGCGATATAGTGTTTTAGCAGCTAAACTCTTGTTGTGGATATTTTTCAATTGTATATTTTATCATTGTAGCTACATAGTCAAGGTTACTATATTTTCATAGTAGCTACATTGTCATGGTGAAGACATGGGAATGGTTGTTGTATTCTTACTTTCAATATAATGCCGTCCTGGCTACATTATCTTGTTCGCTATATCAAGTTGATGGCTATATTGTTATGGTTAATTTTGTCTTTCAGGATATATTTTGTAATTAGTGACAATACTGTTGTGATTATATGATCATGATAATATTTTCATGAAAACTTATGTGGTATTGTAAGTGTAAGCGAATGGATATCATCTCATCATGTCACTTAAATTGTCATGGTTTTTACACTATGATCTTGTTTATGTCAACCTGCTCATTATATAATCATGATTGGTGTATTATTATGGTAAATATATTGTAATGTCATTTTATTTCATTGTGATAATTCTGTCATGTTGACTACAATTCCATGACAGCTATAATGTTATGAGCATATCATGATGACAAATCCTGTCTGAGTCACTGTTTTTTCACAGAGACTATATTGTCCTGGAGTCTATATTTTTGCTATGATCCGAAAACGACTCTCTATTAACAATATATATATTTTCAGGTGGTTATATTGCCATTGTGAATATCAGTTGATTGTTTCAATATTTTTGCTTTGATTATATTGTCATATCAGTTATATGATCATGGTAGCTTTATTGTCATAGTGAATAGATTGTCGTCGTGATTATATTTTCATAACAGCTAAATTGTCATAGCAAATATCTTGACATGGTGGCTATATTTTCTTGATATTTATAAAGTCATTGTAAGATTACTGTCAAGGTGACTCTATTGTCCTGGTGATTGAGTTATATCGTGATATTATTGTCAAGATGGCTGTATTGTCATGGTGGCTATATTGTAGTTTGCTGTATTTTAATTTTACGCTTTTGTGCAGACAGATTTACTGTCAGTGTACCTATAGAGTCATGGAGAATATATTTTCATAGTGGAATTATTGTCATTATGAACATACTGTCAATTTGGACATCTCCTTATTTTGGTTACATTTGTTTCATATATATATCATCAACCACCTTGGCTATATTAGCAACGTGATCTTTCTCTACGGTTGCTATATTTTCATTTTTCTAATCATGCATTTTTTGTCGTAAGTGATACATTATCATGATCATTATAACTTTCCGGTAACTATATATTGGTATTTTGACTATATTGTTATTATGACAATGATATCAGGTTCGATATCTTGCCAAAGTAACTTTATTGTCATGGTGTCTATTTCATCATGATGGTTATAATGTCGAGGTGACTACATTTTCACGGTAGCTTTTATATTGGTGTTGGGTTTACCCTTGAGGATGTATCATTATAAAACGAGGTTTTCATTTTGATTAAATCATTAGGGGACTACATTGTCGTGACATGCTATATTGTTATGGTTTCAGGAATGTCATTGTATATGTATTATTATGTTGGCTATATTCCAATGGAAGCCATAGTAGCAGAGTGGTTACATTTTCATAATATAATCATTTTGTTATGTCTATTATATTCCACTTGCGTGTATATTGTCATGGCGACTATTGCCATAATATCTACACTGTCATTTGATTTGTTGAATTGGTGGCTATATTGTCATAATGTAATGTCATGGTTCCTGTATTGTCTTGGTGGTTGTATTGTCATCGTGTCTGTATGGTCATGGTAGCTATATTTCCATTAAGATTATATTGATATGGTAACTATATTTCCAGGGTGGCTATATTGTTAAATGAATATATTGCCATGATGGCTATTTGATATCTTTTTGTTATATTACAAGGGGTGATTATCTTCTCATGTTGCCTATATATCATGGTACCTATAATGTTGTCATAAGATTACAGTCATAAAGACAATATAGTCGCCATGCCAATATTTTCACCTTAATGATATGGGTATCATGATAATATATCGCTTATAACAGAATATGTACGATTAAAAAATGACAATTACCACCTATAAAAAAATCACCTTCCCAATATAGCCAAGGTGACGATATATATAACATAGCAATGTAACCCAAATTAGAAGATAGCCAAAATGACTTTATTTCATAATGACAATTGCGTCACTATGAAAATGTGTTCCCAATGAAAGTATAGCTACACTGACATTAAAGCCATATTCACTAAATAGTAACATTGAAAACGCATCAAACGACAGTATAGCCACCATGATTGTACAGCCACCATAACAATAATGTTAAAACATAAATCAATCACTATGATATTAGAGGAAACTTGAAAAAATTTTTACAATTACCATAAAATTATCATGAGAATATAGCATCCATATCAACATATTTCACATGACAATTTAGCCATTATGACGGTATAGTCACAACTACAATATTTTCACTATAACAACAAAGCCACCATGGCCATATAACTGATATAACAATATAGTCAACGCAACATTGAAGAAACATTCAAAATATGTTCACAACGTCAATATAGCCACCTGACAATATAGATACCGTGACAAAATAGTCGCTTTCGGATCATAGGAAACATATAGCCTCTAAAGTATATAGTGTCCGGGAGACAATAGCGTCCAAAACAGAATTTATCAATACTATACGGCCGCCTTGACAGTATAGCCCATAAAACAATGTCATGACCATGAAAATGTACCTGCCATACCAATAAAACTACTATCAAAATAAAGTCAACATACCAAAATGATCAAAAAAGATATTGCCATTGCTATATAGTTACAATAATCATACATTAATGATGATAATGTAATCAGCATTTTCACATAAGCACCATCACCGTTTAAAAGCATGACAGACTAAGTTACAAGATGATATGATATCCAGACAGATACACTCAAGATGCCAAGTAAGCCGTCATAGAAATATTATCATGATCATATAATCACAACCAAATTGACCGTAGCAATATAGCCATCAAGTTGATATAGCGACCAAGATAATGCAGCCAGGGTGGCGTTATATTGGACATAACAATACACCCGCCATGCCAATATCGTCATCTTTACAATGTAGCTTGCTTGAAATATAGTAACCTTGACAATGTAGGTACCATGATAATGTATTCCCATGAAAAGATATCCAAAACAACATTTGGGCTGCGAACACTATATCACCATGCTAATCTTGCCAGAATTCTAGTATAGCCATCATGGTAATATACCAAAAGGAAAAAAAATACCCACCACAATAAGATGGCTAACTTCAGAATATAGCTACTCTGACAAAGAGCCACGATGTCAATATAGTTACCATAAGAATGTAATATTAACGACAGTATAGCCATCATGACCATAGAGTCACGATGATGAGACAACCTTGATGACCATACAGGTAACATGACAATACAGTCTCTATGACAATATTGCCATCAATTTAGTAAATAAAATGACAATATATAAATTATGGCAATACAGCACCATGACACTATATTCAAAAATACAATAAGATACTAATAACAAAATGATCAAACCATGAAAATATAGCCACCCTGACACTGTGACTTCCATTGTAATGTAGCCAACATAATATACATTCAACATAACAGTACTGAAACTATAACAATATAGCATATCATGACAATGTATCCACCATAATTTAAACAAAATGAAATATCCGTTTTTATAATGATATATCTCCAAGGGTAAATCAACACCATTATATAAGCTACATTGAAAATGTAGTCACATGTAGTTAGCAATATAGCCACTAAGAGATTGTAGTCATAATGACAATATATTCACCATGACAATATACTGTCACTTTAATGATATAGTTATCAAGATAATGCATCACTCATGAAAAAATATACATGATTAAAAAATGACAATATAGCAAATATAAAGAGATCACCTTGCCAATATAGACAAGGTGACGATATGTAAATCTTCGCAATGTAACCAAAATGAGCAGATAGCCAAAATGACGATATGTTCATAATGACAATACTGCTACTACGAAAATATGTTCCCCATGACACTATAGCTACAATGACAATAAAGCAATCTTCACAAAAGAGTAACATTGAAAATACAGGAAACGACAATATAGCCACCATGACAATGCAGTTATCGTGACAATAATGTACGATATACATCAATCGGCAGGCTATTAGAGTCACCTTGATAGTAATCTTTCAATGACTTTATGAATATCATGAGAATATAGCCCTCATGTCAACATATTTCCCATAATATAGTCACGACGACAAGATATTCACTATGACAATAAAGCTACCATGATCATATAACTGATTTGACAATATAGATTTCAGGATATGTAGTGTCCAGGACAATATAGAAGTTACGGCAACACAGTAACATGAGAATATACTCACAAATACAATAAAATCGTCATAACAAAATGATCCAACCATGAAAATATAGTTACCCTGCCACTATGACTTTAATTGTAATGTAACCAACATAATATACATTCAACATGACAGTACTGAAACTATAGGAATATCGCATATCATGGCAATATATTCACATGATAATTTAAAAAAAAGGAAATTTTCGTTTTTATAATATATGTTCATGGACAAAATCAACACCATTAAATATGCTACAATGAAAATGCAGTCATACTGTCAATATAACCATCATCATGAAATAGTCACCATGACAGTATAGTTATCTTAGCAATATAGCCTCTAAGAGATTATAGTCATATTGTCAACATTGTCACAATGACAATATACTGTCACCTTAATAGTAAAGTTATCACGATAATGTATCGCTCATGAAAAAATATGCATGAATAAAAAAAATGACAACATAGGAACTATAAGAGAGATCACCTTGACAATATAGCCAAGGTGACGATATGTAAATCTTCGCAATATAACCAAAATGAGTAGATAGCGAAAATGACGGTATGTTCATAATGACAATACTTCTGCTATGAAAATATATCCCCTATGACACTATAGCTACAATGACAATAAAGCAATCTTCACGAAAGTGTAACAGTGAAAATACAGGAAACGACAATATAGAAACCATGAAAGTACAGCTACTATGACTATAATGTCTCGATATGATTCACTGACTATATAAACATCATGAAAATAACGTTTCCATGCTAACATACTTACCATGACAATTTAGCCATTATGATAATATAGTCAAGACGGCAATATATTCATTATAACAATATAGCCATGATCATATAAGTGATATGACAATACAGTCAACGCAACAATAAGGAAGCCTTGAAATTATATTCATTATGGCAATATAAGCACCTGACAATATTGATGCTGTGACAAAATAGTCTCTTTCGGATCATAGGAAATATATAGGCTCCGGGGCAATATAGTGTCCATGACAAAATACCTACCAAGACAAGATTTTTAATTAAGATATAGTCACCTTGACAGTATAGCCGATAAAACAATGAAACAACAATGAAAATGTACCTGCCATAACAATATAGCTACCATGAAAATGCAGGCAACATGACAAAACTGTCACAATAAAATATAATCGCCATTAAAATTTAGTTACCATAATCATATATCAATCATGATAGTATCATCAGGAGGCTGACATAAACACCATCACAGTTTTAAAAACTATGACAATATAGTGACATGATAATATGATATCCATACACTTGCACTCAAATTACTAAATAATCCGCCTTGAAAATATTGTTATCATGATCATATGATTAAAACAAAATTGTAGTTAATGACAACATATATCCCCAACGACAAAATTAACCATAGCAATATAGCCAGCAAGTAAATATAGCGACCAAGATAATGTAGTTAGGATGGTATTATATTGAAAATAACAATACAGCCACAATGGCAATATCGTCACTATGACAATGGAGCTACCATGAAAATATAGTAACATTGACAATGTAGCTGCTATGATAATAAAATCCCATGGAACATATCCACAATAACAGTTTATTTGCTAAGACACTATATCACCATGCCAATATCGCCAAAATGTTAATCTAGGCAACATGTCAATATACCACCAGAAAAAGACAATAAACACCACAATGATATAGGTAACTTTACAATATAGCTACCCTGATAATATATTCAATATGAAAAGTCAGTCACCTCCTTACAGTATAACAAAAATGAGAAATAGCTATCATGGCAATGTAGTCACCTATCAAGATAGTCACCATGGCAATATAGTTACCATAACCATGTAATCATAACTGGAATGTAACCAACATGACTATATAGTCAAGATGACATGCAACCATCATGACAATACAAGCAACATGACATTAGAGTCTCTACGACAATATTGCAATCGCTTCAACAAATTAGACGATAATATAGATATTACTGGAACACAGTCACCATGACAGTATTATCACAATTTTAATATAACCGCGATAACAAAATTATCCTACCAAGAAAATTTAGCCACCCTGCCACTGCAATATAGCTAACATAATAATACATTCACTACGACAGTACTGAAACCATGACAATATAGCATGTCATGACAATGTAGTCACCTGATGACAGTCGCGCACTAGCTACCGACGTGTACGGAGCTGCTATCGTCATTCAGAGCTAGGTTGTAGCTATTCCTCCCTTGCGTTGTCGCTAGCCTTGCTTTGTTTTGAAGGTTTTATCTTATATGATCATGACTGGTGTATGATTATCGACACTATAATGTGATATCGTTTGTATTTCATTGTAATGAATTTGTCATAGTAACTATATTTTCATGTAAGCTATATTGTCATGGTAGGTACATTTTCATGGTTGTTCCACTGTTTTATTGGCTATGCTGTCAAGGTGAGTGTATGGTGATGATAAATCCTGTCTTCTTCGCTATTTTGTCATAGAGACTATATTCTCTTCAGCGCTATATGTTTGCTATGTTCCAAAAATGACTATTTTGTCACAGTATATATATTTTCATGTGGCTTTATTCTCAGGGTGGACATAATTTTTAAATGCGTTTATGGTTGCGTTGACTCTATTGTCATATCATTTATGTGATCATGGTGGTTTTATTGTCATGGTGAATATATTAGCGTCTTGACTATATTATCAGAATGGCGAAACTGTCACTTTAAAGATATTCATATGGAGGCTATATTTTCACTACAAATACATTTATATGGATTCTATATTTTCATGATGTTCATGTACTCATTGTATATTCATTATCAAGATGACGCTAATGTCCTGGCGATTGACTTATATCGAGAGATTATTGTCATGGTGGCTGTACTGTCTTGATGGCTGTATAGTCGTTTGCTATTTTTTCAATAGTACTCTTTTTGTGAAGATGTCTTTATTGTCAGTGAAGCTGGAGAATTGTGGGGAACATATTTTCATAGTTGCAGTATTGTCATTATGAACATACCGTCGTTCTCGTTATCATCTCTTTTTCTTTACGGTGCTATGATGTATATATCGTCACCTTGACTATAGTGGCAAGGTGATCTTTTTCATAGGTGCTATACTGTCATTTTCTAATCCATATTTTGTCACAAGCGATATATCATTTTGATAACTTTATTATTACGGTGACAGTATTTTAATAGCGACTATATTGTCATAATGACTATAATCTCAGAGTGGCTATATTGCCATGGTCACTATTTTATTATATTATTTATGTCATAGTGAATGTGTTTTCATGGCAGCTTTATAATGGTGTATAAAATTTTGTCCCTGAGGTTATACCATAATAGAAGCGAAATTTTTATTTTTCATTAAATGATGAAGTGACTATATTATCATGATATTCTATATTGTTATGGTTTCAGTACTGTCGTGGTGAATGTTTTGTTATTGTGGCTATATTGTAATGGAAGCCATAGTGGCAGGGTGACTATATTTTCATGTTAGGATCATTTTATTATGATGATTATATAACATTTCTGAGTATATTGTCATCGTCATTGTGTTGCCATAATATCTATATTGTCATTTAACTTGTTGAATTAGTGGCAATATTGTCTTAGAGACTGTATTTTTATGTTTTCTGTATTGTCATGGTAGTTGTATTGTCATCGTGACTATAAGGACATGGTGACTATATTGCCATTAAGAATACATTGCTATGGTAATCATATTGCCATGATGGCTATATTGTTTGGTTACCATATTGCCATGATGGCTATATTGTTTATTTACCATATTGCCATGATGGCTATTTGTCATTTTTTTTTTTTATATTTCAAGGAGGTGGCTGTCTTTTAATGTTACCTATATTGTCATAGTAGTATATTGTCAAGTTAGCTATATAGTTGTGATGAGTATTTTTTCTTTTGATATATTGCCATGATTGCTATACTAACATTTTAGAGACATTGGCATGGTGATATATCGTCTTAGCAGCTAAACTCTTTTTGTGGCTATCTTTTGGGTATTTTCTATCTTGAATATTTTGCCATGGCATCTACATTAACAACGTTACTATATTTTCATGGTAGCTATATTGTCATGATGACGACATTGGCACGGTGGCTGTATTGTAAATCTCAATACAATGCTCGCTATATTATCTTGGTCGCTATAACAAGTTGCTGGCTATATTGCTATGATTAATTTTATCGTTGGGGATATATTTCTCACTACCTACAATATTGTTATGATTATATGATCATGATAACAATATATTCACGGTGGCTTCTTTGGTATTGTAAGTGTATGTGTATGGATATCATATCATCATGTCACTTATACTGTCATGGTTTTTATACTGTGATATTGTTTATGTCAACGTGCTGATTATATGATCATGATTGGCCTATGATTATGATAACAATATCATAATGCCGATGATATTTCATTATGATAATTTTGTCATGTTGACGAAAATTTCATGACATCTATAATGTTTTGGCAGGTACAGTTTCATGATTGCTACATTCTTTTATGGTCTATACTGTCAAGGTGTCTATATTATAATGATATATCCTGTCTTGGTCGCTATTTTGTCATAGAGACTATGTTGTCCTTCCGGCTATATGTTTGCTATGATTCAAAAGCGACTATTTGTCACATTATCTATATTGTCATGTAGTTATACTGCCATAGTGAATATGATTTGTATATTTCTTTTTTGCTTCTTTGACTGTATTGTCACATCAGTTATATGATCACTGTGGCTATATTGTTATAGTGAATAAATTGCCGTCATGACTATATTATCATAATGGCCAGATTATCATGGTAGACCTGTTGATATGGAGGCTATATTTTCATGATATTCATATAATCATTGTAAGTTTATTATCAAGGTGACTAATGACATGGTGATGATTTGTATCGTGACATTATTATCATGGTGGCTGAAATATGATGGTGGGTATATTCTCGTTTGCTGTATTTTCAATGTTGCTCTTTTGTGAATATGGCTTTGTTGTCAGTGTAGCTATAGTGTCATGGGGAACATATTTTCATAGTGGCAGTATTGTCATTATGACTATACCGTCATTTTGGCTATCTACTCATTTTAGTTACATTGCTATAATGTATATATCGTCACCTTAGCTATATTGGTAAGGTTATCTTTTTATAGGTGATATGTTGTCATTATCTAACTCTTGCATACATTGTCATAAGCGAAATATTATCATGATCATTATATTTTTATGGTGACAATATTGTCATAGCGACTATATTGTCATTATGGCAATAATGTTACAGTGGCTATATTGCCAAGATAACTATTTTGTAATGGTGACTTTTTTATCATGATTTTTATAATGTCATAATGACTGTATTTTCGTAGAAGCTTTTTTAATGGTGTTGATATTGCCATTGAGGATATACCATTATAGAAGAGAAATTGTCATTTTGATTAAATTATCAGCTGATTACATTGCCATGATATGCTATACTGTTATGGTTTCAGTACCTTCATGGTAAATCTTTTATTTATGTTTCTACATTGCAATGGAAACCAAAATGGTAGGTGGCTATATTTTCATGGTAGGATAATTTTATCATGGCGATTATATTGCATTTCTGAGTATATTGTCATGGTCACTATGTTGCCATAATATCTATATTGTCATATGTTTGTGAAATTGATGGCAATATTGTCTTAGAGACGGTACTGTCATGTTATCTGTATTGTCACGGTGGTTGTATTGTCAACGTTAGTATATAGTCATGTTGGCTACATTGTCGTTAAGATCACATTGTTATGCTAACCATGTTACCATAGTGGCTGTATTGTTAAATCCCTATATCGCCATTATGGCTATTTGTCATTTTTGTTATATAACAAGGAGGTGACTGTCTTTTCATGTTGGCAATATTGTCAGAATAGTTATATTATCGAGTATTCGGTATAGATATTTCTTTTCTGGCGGTATATTATCATGATGGCAATAATAACATTTTGGCGATATTGGCATGGCGATATAGTGTTTTAGCAGCTAAACTCTTGCTGTGGATAGTTTTCAATTGTATATTTTATCATTGTAGCTACATAGTCAAGGTTACTATATTTTCATGGTAGTTACTTTGTCATGGTGAAGACATTGGCATGGTGGTTGTATTCTTACTTTCAATATAATGCCGTCCTGGCTACATTATCTTGGTCGCTATATGAACTTTATGGCTATATTGTTTGGGTTAATTTTGCCTTTCAGGATATATTTTGTAATTAGTTACAATACTGTTGTGATTATATGATCATGATAATATTTTCATGAACACTTATATGGTATTTTAAGTGTAAGTGAATGAATATCATCTCATCATGTCACTTAAATTGTCATGGTTTTTACACTATGATCTTGTTTATGTCAACCTGCTCATTATATAATTATGATTGGTGTATGATTATGGTAACTATATTGTAATGTCGTTTTATTTCATTGTGATAATTTTGACATGTTGACTACAATTCTATGACAGCTATTATGTTCTGAGCATATCATGATGATAAATCCTGTCTGAGTCACTGTTTTTTCACAGAGACTATATTGTCCTGGAGTTTATATTTTTGCTATGATCCGAAAACGACTATCTATTAACAGTATCTATATTGTCAGGTGGTTATATTGCCATTGTGAACTTATGTTCAATGTTTCTATATTTTTGCTTTTATTATATTGTCATATCAGTTATATGATCATGGTAGCTTTATTGTCATAGTGAATATATTGTCGTCGTGACTATATTTTCATAATGGCTAAATTGCCATAGCAAATATCTTGACATGAGGGCTATATTTTCATGATATTTATAGTCATTGTAAGATTACTGTCAAGGTGACTCTATTGTCCTGGTGATTGAGTTATATCGTGATATTATTGTCAAGATGGCTGTATTGTCATGGTGGCTATACTGTAGTTTGCTGTATTTTAATTTTACGCTTTTGTGAAGATAGCTTTACTGTCAGTGTACCCATAGTGTCATGGAGAATATATTTTCATAGTGGAATTATTGTCATTATGAACATACTGTCATTATGGCCATCTCCTTATTTTGGTTACATTTGTTTCATACATATATCATAAATCACCTTTGCTGTATTAGCAACGTGATCTTTTTCTACGGTTGCTATATTTTAATTTTTTTAATCATTCATATTTATCGTAAGTGATACATTATCATGATAACTATAACATTCCGGTAACTATATCTTAGCATTTTGACTATATTGTTATTATGACAAAGATATCATGTTGGATATCTTGCCAAAGTAACTTTATTGTCATGGTGTCTATTTCATCATGATGGTTATAATGTCATGGTGACTACATTTTCACGGTAGCTTTTGTATTGGTGTTGGGTTTGCCCTTGAGGATGTATCATTATAAAACGAGATTCTCATTTTGATTAAATCGTTAGGGGACTACATTGTCGTGACATACTATATTGTTATGGTTTCAGGAATGTCATTGTATATGTATTATTATGTTGGCTATATTCCAATGGAAGCCATAGTGGTAGAGTGGCAATATTTTCATAATATAATCATTTTGTTGTGTCGATTGTATTCCACTTGTGTGTATATTGTCATAGTGACTGTTGCCATAATATCTATACTGTCCTTTGATTTGTTGAATTGGTGGCTATGTTGTCATAATGTAATGTCATGGTTCATGTATTGTCTTGGTGGTTGTAATGTCATCGTGTCTATATGGTCATGGTATTTATATTTCCATTAAGATTATATCGATATGGTAACTATATTGCCAGGGTGGCTATAATGTTAAATGAATATATTGCCATGATGGCTGTTTGATATTTTTTGTTATATCACAAGTGGTGATTGTCTTTTCATGTTGCCTATATATCAGGGTACCTATATTGTTGTCATGAGAATAAAGTCATAAAGACAATATAGTCGCCATGCCAATATTTTCACCTTAATGATATGGGTATCATGATAATATATCGCTTATAACAGAATTTGCACGATTAATAAATGACAATTACCACCTATAAAAAAATCACCTTCCCAATATATCCAAGGTGACGATATATATAACATAGCAATGTAACCCAAATTAGAAGATAGCCAAAATGACTTTATTTCATGATGACAATTGCGTCACTATGAAAATGTGTTCCCAATGAAAGTATAGCTACACTGACATTAAAGCCATATTCACTAAATAGTAACATTGAAAACGCATCAAACGACAATATAGCCACCATGATTGTACAGCCACCGTAACAAAAATGTTAAAATATAAATCAATCACTATGATATTAGAGTAAACTTAAAAAAATTTTTACAATTACCATAAAAGTATCGTGAGAATATAGCATCCATATCAACATATTTCCCATGACAATTTAGCCATTATGATAGTATAGACCCAACTACAATATTTTCACTATAACAACAAAGCCTTTTCCTCGAACTCTCAGAGTGGGGTGCCTAAATGTGTGTGGATGTAACCAAGATGTGAAAAAAGGAGAGATAGGTAGTATGTTTGAGGAAAGCAACCTGGATGTTTTGGCTCTGAGTGAAACGAAGCTCAAGGGTAAAGGGGAAGAGTGGTTTGGGAATGTCTGGGGAGTAAAGTCAGGGGTTAGTGAGAGGACAAGAGCAAGGGAAGGAGTAGCAATACTCCTGAAACAGGAGTTGTGGGAGTATGTGATAGAGTGCAAGAAAGTAAATTCTCGATTAATATGGGTAAAACTGAAAGTTGATGGAGAGAGGTGGGTGATTATTGGTGCATATGCACCTGGGCATGAGAAGAAAGATCAAGAGAGGCAAGTGTTTTGGGAGCAGCTGAATGAGTGTGTTAGTGGTTTTGATGCACGAGACCGGGTCATAGTGATGGGTGATTTGAATGCAAAGGTGAGTAATGTGGCAGTTGAGGGAATAATTGGTATACATGGGGTGTTCAGTGTTGTAAATGGAAATGGTGAAGAGCTTGTAGATTTATGTGCTGAAAAAGGACTGATGATTGGGAATACCTGGTTTAAAAAGCGAGATATACAAAAGTATACTTATGTAAGTAGGAGAGATGGCCAGAGAGCGTTATTGGATTACGTGTTAATTGACAGGCGTGCGAAAGAGAGACTTTTGGATGTTAATGTGCTGAGAGGTGCAACTGGAGGGATGTCTGATCATTATCTTGTGGAGGCTAAGGTGAAGATTTGTATGGGTTTTCAGAAAAGAAGAGTGAATGTTGGGGTGAAGAGGGTGGTGAGAGTAAGTGAGCTTGAGAAGGAGACCTGTGTGAGGAAGTACCAGGAGACTGAGTACAGAATGGAAAAAGGTGAGAACAATGGAAGTAAGGGGAGTGGGGAGGAATGGGATGTATTTAGGGAATCAGTGATGGATTGCGCAAAAGATGCTTGTGGCATGAGAAGAGTGGGAGGTGGGTTGATTAGAAAGTGTAGTGAGTGGTGGGATGAAGAAGTAAGAGTATTAGTGAAAGAGAAGAGAGAGGCATTTGGACGATTTTTGCAGGGAAAAAATGCAATTGAGTGGGAGATGTATAAAAGAAAGAGACAGGAGGTCAAGAGAAAGGTGCAAGAGGTGAAAAAAAGGGCAAATGAGAGTTGGGGTGAGAGAGTATCATTGAATTTTAGGGAGAATAAAACTATGTTCTGGAAGGAGGTAAATAAAGTGCGTAAGACAAGGGATCGAATGGGAACTTCGGTGAAGGGCGCAAGTGGGGAGATGATAACAAGTAGTGGTGATGTGAGAAGGAGATGGAGTGAGTATTTTGAAGGTTTGTTGAATGTGTTTGATGATAGAGTGGCAGATATAGGGTGTTTTGGTCGAGGTGGTGTGCAAAGTGAGAGGGTTAGGGAAAATGATTTGGTAAACAGAGAAGAGGTAGTGAAAGCTTTGCGGAAGATGAAAGCCGGCAAGGCGGCAGGTTTGGATGGTATTGCAGTGGAATTTATTAAAAAATGGGGTGACTGTATTGTTGACAGGTTGGTAAGGTTATTTAATGTATGTATGACTCATGGTGAGGTGCCTGAGGATTGGCGGAATGCGTGCATAGTGCCATTGTACAAAGGCAAAGGGGATAAGAGTGAGTGCTCAAATTACAGAGGTATAAGTTTGTTGAGTATTCCTGGTAAATTATATGGGAGGGTATTGATTGAGAGGGTGAAGGCATGTACAGAGCATCAGATTGGGGAAGAGCAGTGTGGTTTCAGAAGTGGTAGAGGATATGTGGATCAGGTGTTTGCTTTGAAGAATGTATGTGAGAAATACTTAGAAAAGCAAATGGATTTGTATGTAGCATTTATGGATCTGGAGAAGGCATATGATAGAGTTGATAGAGATGCTCTGTGGATGGTATTAAGAATATATGGTGTGGGAGGAAAGTTGTTAGAAGCAGTGAAAAGTTTTTATCGAGGATGTAAGGCATGTGTACGTGTAGGAAGAGAGGAAAGTGATTGGTTTTCAGTGAATGTAGGTTTGCGGCAGGGGTGTGTGATGTCTCCATGGTTGTTTAATTTGTTTATGGATGGGGTTGTTAGGGAGGTAAATGCAAGGGTTTTGGAAAGAGGGGCAAGTATGAAGTCTGTTGGGGATGAGAGAGCTTGGGAAGTGAGTCAGTTGTTGTTCGCTGATGATACAGCGCTGGTGGCTGATTCATGTGAGAAACTGCAGAAGCTGGTGACTGAGTTTGGAAAAGTGTGTGAAAGAAGAAAGTTAAGAGTAAATGTGAATAAGAGCAAGGTTATTAGGTACAGTAGGGTTGAGGGTCAAGTCAAATGGGAGGTGAGTTTGAATGGAGAAAAACTGGAGGAAGTGAAGTGTTTTAGATATCTGGGAGTGGATCTGGCAGCGGATGGAACCATGGAAGCGGAAGTGGATCATAGGGTGGGGGAGGGGGCGAAAATTCTTGGGGCCTTGAAGAATGTGTGGAAGTCGAGAACATTATCTCGGAAAGCAAAAATGGGTATGTTTGAAGGAATAGTGGTTCCAACAATGTTGTATGGTTGCGAGGCGTGGGCTATGGATAGAGTTGTGCGCAGGAGGATAGATGTGCTGGAAATTAGATGTTTGAGGACAATGTGTGGTGTGAGGTGGTTTGATCGGGTGAGTAACGCAAGGGTAAGAGACATGTGTGGAAATAAAAAGAGCGTGGTTGAGAGAGCAGAAGAGGATGTTTTGAAGTGGTTTGGGCACATGGAGAGGATGAGTGAGGAAAGATTGACCAAGAGGATATATGTGTCGGAGGTGGAGGGAACAAGGAGAAGAGGGAGACCAAATTGATGGTGGAAAGATGGAGTGAAAAAGATTTTGTGTGATCGGGGCCTGAACATGCAGGAGGGTGAAAGGAGGGCAAGGAATAGAGTAAATTGGAGCGATGTGGTATACCGGGGTTGACGTGCTGTCAGTGGATTGAAGCAGGGCATGTGAAGCGTCCGGGGTAAACCATGGAAAGCTGTGTAGGTATGTATATTTGCGTGTGTGGACGTATGTATATACATGTGTATGAGGGGGGGGGGGTTGGGCCATTTCTTTCGTCTGTTTCCTTGCGCTACCTCGCAAACACGGGAGACAGCGACAGAGTATAATAAAAAAAAATAATAATAACAACAAAGCCAACATGGCCATATAACTGATATAACAATATAGTCAACGCAACATTAAGGAAACATTCAGAATATGTTCACAACGTCAATATAGCCACCTGACAATATAGATACCGTGACAAAATAGTCGCTTTCGGATCATAGGAAACATATAGCCTCTAAAGTATATAGTGTCCATGAGAAAATAGCGTCCAAAACAGAATTTATCAATACTATACAGCCGCCTTGACAGTATAGCCCATAAAACAATGTCAGAACCATGAAAATGTACCTGCCATACCAATATAACTACTATCAAAATGAAGTCAACATACCAAAATGATCAAAAAAGATATTGCCATTGCTATATAGTTACAATAATCATACATTAATGATGATAATGTAATCAGCATTTTCACATAAGCACTATCACCGTTTAAAAGCATGACAGACTAAGTTACATGATGATATGATATCAGGACAGATACACTCAAGATGCCAAATAAGCCGTCATAGATATATTATCATAATCATATAATCACAACCAATTTGTAGGTAAAAACAAAATACATCCCCAACGATGAAATTGACCGTAGCAATATAGCCATCAAGTTGATATAGCGACCAAGATAATGTACCCAGGATGGCGTTATATTGAACATAACAATACACCCGCCATGCCAAAATCGTCATCTTTACAATGTAGCTTGCATGAAATATAGTAACCTTGACAATGTAGGTACCATGATAATGTATGTCCATGAAAAAATGTCCAAAACAACAGTTTGGCTGCGAACACTATATTACCATGCTAATCTTCCCAAAATTTTTGTATAGCCATCATGGCAATATACCAAAAGGAAAAAAAAATACCCACCACAATAAGATAGCTAACTTATCAATATAGCTACTCTGACAAAAAGCCATGACAGCAATATAGTTACCATAAGAAAGTAATCTTAACGACAGTATAGCCATCATGACCATAGAGTCACGATAACAAGACAACCATGATGACCATACAGGCAACATGGCAATACAGTCTCTATGACAATATTGCCATCAATTTAATAAATCAAATGACAATATAGAAATTATGGCAACAGAGTCACCATGACAATATATTCAAAAATACAATAAAATTCTAATAACAAAATGATCAAACCATGAAAATATTGCCACCCTGCCACTATGGCATGCATTGTAATGTAGGCAACATAATATACATTCACCATGACAGTACTATGATCACTGTGGCTATATTGTTATAGTGAATAAATTGCCGTCATGACTATATTATCATAATGGCCAGATTATCATGGCAGACATGTTGACATGGAGGCTATATTTTCATGATATCTATATAGTCATTGTAAGTTTATTATCAAGGTGACTAATGTCATGGTGATGATTTGTATCGTAACATTATTAACATGGTGGCTGAAATATGATGGTGGCTATATTCTCGTTTGCTCTATTTTCAGTGTTGCTCTTTTGTGAATATGGCTTTGTTGTCAGTGTAGCTATAGTGTCATGGGGAATATATTTTCATAGTGGCAGTATTGTCATTATGACCATACCCTCATTTTGGCTATCTTCTCATTTAATCACATTGCTATAATGAATGTATCGTCACCTTAGCTATATTGGCAAGGTGATCTTTTTATAGGTGATATATTGTCATTAACTCTTGCATACTTTGTCATAAGCGAAATATTATCATGATAATTATATTCTTATGCTGACAATATTGTCATAGCGACTATATTATCATTATGACTATAATGTCACAGTGGCTATATTGCCAAGATAACTATATTGTCATGGTAACTTTTTTTTCATAATTTTTATAATATCATAATGACTATTTTCGTAGAAGCTTTTGTAATGGTGTTGATATTGCCCTTAAGGATATACCATTATAGAAGAGAAATTGTCATTTTGATTGAATTATCAGCTAACTACATTGCCATGATATGCTATACTGTTATGGCTTCAGTACCTTCATGGTAAATCTTTTATTACTCTTTCTACATTACAATGGAAACCAAAATGGTAGGTGGATATATTTTCATGGTAGGTTAATATTATCATGGCGATTTTATTGCATTTCTGAGTATATTGTCATGGTGACTATGTTGCCATAATATCTATATTGTCATATAATTTGTGAAATTGATGGCAATATTGTCTTAGAGACGGTACTGTCATGTTATCTGTATTGTCACGGTGGTTGTATTGTCAACGTGACTATATAGTCATGTTGGCTACATTGTCGTTAAGATCACATTGTTATGCTAACTATATTACCATAGTGGCTGTATTGTTAAATCCCTATATCGCCATGATGACTATATTCTCTTAGACGCTATATGTTTGCTATGATCCAAAAATGACAATTTTGTCACAGAATCTATATTTTCATGTGGGTTTATTCTCAGAGTGGATATGATTTATAAATGCGTTTATTGTTGCGTTGTCTATATTGTCATGTCATTTATGTGATCATGGTGGCTTTATTGTTATGGTGAATATATTAGCGTCTTGACTATATTATCAGAATGGCGAAACTGTCACTTTAAAGATAATCATATGGAGGCTATATTTTCACTACAAATACATTTATATAGACGCTATATTTTCATGATGTTCATGTACTCATTGTATATTCATTATCAAGGTGACGCTAATGTCCTGGCGATTGATTTATATCGAGAGATTATTGTCATGGTGGCTGTACTGTCTTGATGGCTGTATAGTCGTTTACTATTTTTTCAACAGTACTCTTTTTGTGAAGATGGCTTTATTGTCAGTGAAGCTGGAGAATCGTGGGGAACATATTTTCATAGTTGCAGTATTGTCATTAAGAACATACCGTCGTTCTGGTTATCATCTCTTTTTCTTTACGTTACTATGATGTATATATCGTCACCTTGACTATAGTGGCAAGGTGATCTTTTATATAGGTGCTATACTGTCATTTTCTAATCATGCATATTTTGTCATAAGCGATATATCATTTTTATAACTTTATTATTAAGATGACATTATTCTAATAGCGACTATATTGTCATAATGACTATAATCTCAGAGTGGCTGCCATGGTCACTATTTTATTATGATATTTATGTCATAGTGACTGTATTTTCATGGCAGCTTTTTAATGGTTTATAAAATTTTGTCCCTGAGGTTATACCATAATAGAAGCGAAATTTTTATTTTTCATTAAATGATCAAGTGACTACATTGTCATGATACGCTATATTGTTATGGTTTCAGTACCGTCGTGGTGAATGTTTGGTGTTGTGGCTATATTGTAATGGAAGCCATAGTGGCAGGGTGACAATATTTTCATGGTAGGATCATTTTATTATGACGATTATATAACATTTTTGAGTATATGTCATCGTGATTGTGTTGCCATAATATCTATATTGTCATTTAACTTGTTGAATTAGTGGAAATATTGTCTTAGAGACTGTATTTTGATGCTTTCTGTATTGTCATGGTAGTTGTATTGTCATCGTGACTATAAGGACATGGTGACTATATTGCCATTAAGAATACATTGCTATGGTAATCATATTGTCATGATGGCTATATTGTTTGGTTACCATATTGCCATGATGGCTATATTGTTTAGTTACCATATTGCCATGATGGCTATTTGTCATTTTTTTTTTTTATATTTCAAGGAGGTGGCTGTCTTTTAATGTTACCTATATTGTCAGAGTAGTATATTGTCAAGTTAGCTATATCGTTGTGATGAGTATTTTTTCTGTTGATATATTGCCATGATGGCTATACTAACATTTTAGAGATATTGGCATGGTGATATATAGTCTTAGCAGCTAAACTCTTGTTGTGGCTATCTTTTGGGTATTTTCTATCTTGAATATTTTGCCATGGCAGCTACATTATCAACTTTACTATACATGGTAGTTTATTGTAGTTACATGGTAGTTATATTGTCATGGTGACGACATTGGCACGGTGGTTGTATTGTAATTCTCAATACAATGCTCGCTATATTTTCTTGCTCGCTATATTATCTTGATGGCTATATTGCTATGATTAATTTTGTCGTTGGGGATATATTTGTCACTACCTACAATGTTGTTATTATATGATCATGATAACAATATTATCATGGCGCCTTCTTTGGTATTGTAAGTATATGTGTATGGATATCATTTCATCATGTCACTTATACTGTCATGGTTTTTACACTGTGATATTATTTATGTCAACCTGCTGATTATATGATCATGATTGGTCTATGATTATGGTAACTATATTGTAATGCCGATGATATTTCATTATGATAATTTTGTCATGTTGACGAAAATTTCATGACTTCTATAATGTTTTGGCATGTACAGTTTCATGATTGTTACATTGTTTTATGGTCTATACTGTCAAGGTGTCTATATTATAATGATATATCCTGTCTTGGTCGCTATTTTGTCATAGAGACTATGTTGTCCTGCCGGCTATATGTTTGCTATGATTCAAAAGCGACTATTTGTCACAGTATCTATATTGTTATGTAGTTATACTGCCACAGTGAATATGATTTGTATATTTCTTTTTTGCTTCTTTGACTGTATTGTCACATCAGTTATATGATCACTGTGGCTATATTGTTATAGTGAATAAATTGCCGTCATGACTATATTATCATAATGGCCAGATTATCATGGCAGACATGTTGACATGGAGGCTATATTTTCATGATATCTATATAGTCATTGTAAGTTTATTATCAAGGTGACTAATGACATGGTGATGATTTGTATCGTGACATTATTATCATGGTGGCTGAAATATGATGGTGGCTATATTCTCGTTTGCTCTATTTTCAATGTTGCTCTTTTGTGAATATGGCTTTGTTGTCAGTGTAGCTATAGTGTCATGGGGAATATATTTTCATAGTGGCAGTATTGTCATTATGACCATACCCTCATTTTGGCTATCTTCTCATTTAATTACATTGCTATAATGTATATATCGTCACCTTAGCTATATTGGCAAGGTGATCTTTTTATAGGTGATATATTGTCATTATTTAACTCTTGCATACTTTGTCATAAGCGAAATATTATCATGATAATTATATTTTTATGCTGACAATATTGTCATAGCGACTATATTATCATTATGACTATAATGTCACAGTGGCTATATTGCCAAGATAACTATATTGTCATGGTAACTTTTTTATCATGATTTTTATAATGTCATAATGACTATTTTCGTAGAAGCTTTTGTAATGGTGTTGATATTGCCCTTGAGGATATACCATTATAGAAGAGAAATTGTCATTTTGATTGAATTATCAGCTAACTACATTGCCATGATATGCTATACTGTTATGGCTTCAGTACCTTCATGGTAAATCTTTTATTACTCTTTCTACATTACAATGGAAACCAAAATGGTAGGTGGATATATTTTCATGGTAGGTTAATATTATCATGGCGATTTTATTGCATTTCTGAGTATATTGTCATGGTCACTATGTTGCCATAATATCTATATTGTCATATAATTTGTGAAATTGATGGCAATATTGTCTTAGAGACGGTACTGTCATGTTATCTGTATTGTTACGGTGGTTCTATTGTCAACGTGACTATATAGTCATGTTGACTACATTGTCGTTAAGATCACATTGTTATGCTAACTATATTACCATAGTGGCTGTATTGTTAAATCCCTATATCGCCATGATGGCTATTTGTCATTTTTGTTATATAACAAGGAGGTGACTGTCTTTTCATGTTGGCAATATTGTCAGAATAGTTATATTATCGAGTATTGGGTATATATATTTCTTTTCTGGCGGAATATGATTATGATGGCAATAATAACATTTTGGCGATATTGGCATAGCGATATAGTGTTTTAGCAGCTAAACTCTTGTTGTGGATATTTTTCAATTGTATATTTTATCATTGTAGCTACATAGTCAAGGTTACTATATTTTCATGGTAGCTACATTGTCATGGTGAAGACATTGGCATGATGGTTGTATTCCTACTTTCAATATAATGCCGTCCTGGCTACATTATCTTGGTCGCTATATCAACTTGATGGCTATATTGTTACGGTTAATTTGTCTTTTGGGATATATTTTGTAATTAGTGACAATACTGTTGTGGTTATATGATCATGATAATATTTTCATGAACACTTATGTGGTATTTTAAGTGTAAGTGAATGGATATCATCTCATCATGTCACTTGAATTGTCATGGTTTTTACACTATGATCTTGTTTATGTCAACCTGCTGATTATATAATCATGATTGGTGTATGATTATTGTAACTATATTGTAATGTCATTTTATTTCATTGTGATAATTTTGTCATATTGAGTTCAATTCTATGACAGCTATAATGTTATGAGCATATCATGATGGTACATCCTGTCTGAGTCACTGTTTTTTCACAGAGACTATATTGTCCTGGAGTCTATATTTTTGCTATGATCCGAAAACGACTATCTATTAACAGTATGTATATTGTCAGGTGGTCATATTGCCATTGTGAATATAAGTTGAATGTTTCTATATTTTTGCTTTGATTATATCGTCATATCAGTTATATGATCATGGTAGCTTTATTGTCATAGTGAATAGATTGTCGTCTTGACTAAATTTTCATAATGGCTAAATTGTCATAGCAAATATCTTGACATGGGGGCTATATTTTCATGATATTTATAGGCATTGTAAGATTACTGTCAAGATGACTCTATTGTCCTGGTGATTGAGTTATATCGTGATATTATTGTCAGATGGCTGTATTGTCATGGTGGCTATATTGTAGTTTGCTGTATTTTAATTATACGCTTTTGTGAAGATAGCTTTACTGTCAGTGTACCTATAGTGTCATGGAGAATATATTTTCATAGTGGAATTATTGTCATTATGAACATACTGTCATTTTCGCCATCCCCTTATTTAAGTTACATTTGTATCATTTATATATATATATATATATATATATATATATATATATATATATATATATATATATATATATATATATATATATATATATGTATATATATATATATATATATATATATATATATATATATATATATATATATATATATATGGATGGGGTTGTTAGGGAGGTGAATGCAAGAGTTTTGGAAAGAGGGGCAAGTATGAAGTCTGTTGGGGATGAGAGAGCTTGGGAAGTGAGTCAGTTGTTGTTCGCTGATGATACAGCGCTGGTGGCTGATTCATGTGAGAAACTGCAGAAGCTGGTGACTGAGTTTGGTAAAGTGTGTGAAAGAAGAAAGTTAAGAGTAAATGTGAATAAGAGCAAGGTTATTAGGTACAGTAGGGTTGAGGGTCAAGTCAATTGGGAGGTGAGTTTGAATGTAGAAAAACTGGAGGAAGTGAAGTGTTTTAGATATCTGGGAGTGGATCTGGCAGCGGATGGAAACATGGAAGCGGAAGTGGATCATAGGGTGGGGGAGGGGGCGAAAATTCTGGGAGCCTTGAAGAATGTGTGGAAGTCGAGAACATTATCTCGGAAAGCAAAAATGGGTATGTTTGAAGGAATAGTGGTTCCAACAATGTTGTATGGTTGCGAGGCGTGGACTATGGATAGAGTCGTGCGCAGGAGGATGGATGTGCTGGAAATGAGATGTTTGAGGACAATGTGTGGTGTGAAGTGGTTTGATCGAGTAAGTAACGTAAGGGTAAGAGAGATGTGTGGAAATAAAAAGAGCGTGGTTGAGAGAGAGAGGGTGTTTTGAAATGGTTTGGTCACATGGAGAGAATGAGTGAGGAAAGATTGACCAAGAGGATATATGTGTCGGAGGTGGAGGGAACGAGGAGAAGAGGGAGACCAAATTGGAGGTGGAAAGATGGAGTGAAAAAGATTTTGTGTGATCGGGGCCTGAACATGCAGGAGGGTGAAAGGAGGGCAAGGAATAGAGTGAATTGGATCGATGTGGTATACCGGGGTTGACGTGCTGTCAGTGGATTGAATCAAGGCATGTGAAGCGTCTGGGGTAAACCATGGAAAGCTGTGTAGGTATGTATATTTGCGTGTGTGGACGTATGTATATACATGTGTATGGGGGTGGGTTGGGCCATTTCTTTCGTCTGTTTCCTTGCGCTACCTCGCAAACGCGGGAGACAGCGACAAAGCAAAAAAAAAAAAGAAATATATATATATATATATATATATATATATATATATATATATATATATATATATATATATATATATATATATATATATATTTTCAGGGAAAAAATGCAATTGAGTGGGAGATGTATAAAAGAAAGAGACAGGAGGTCAAGAGAAAGGTGCAAGAGGTGAAAAAAAGGGCAAATGAGAGTTGGGGTGAGAGAGTATCATTAAACTTTAGAGAGAATAAAAAGATGTTCTGGAAGGAGGTAAATAAAGTGCGTAAGACAAGGGAGCAAATGGGAACTTCAGTGAAGGGCGCAAATGGGGAGGTGATAACAAGTAGTGGTGATGTGAGAAGGAGATGGAGTGAGTATTTTGAAGGTTTGTTGAATGTGTTTGATGATAGAGTGGCAGATATAGGCTGTTTTGGTCGAGGTGGTGTGCAAAGTGAGAGGGTTAGGGAGAATGATTTGGTAAACAGAGAAGAGGTAGTGAAAGCTTTGCGGAAGATGAAAGCCGGCAAGGCGGCAGGTTTGGATGGTATTGCAGTGGAAATTATTAAAAAAGGGGGTGACTGTATTGTGGACTGGTTGGTAAGGTTATTTAATGTATGTGTGACTCATGGTGAGGTGCCTGAGGATTGGCGGATTGCGTGCATAGTGCCATTGTACAAAGGCAAAGGGGATAAGAGTGAGTGCTCAAATTACAGAGGTATAAGTTTGTTGAGTATTCCTGGTAAATTATATGGGAGGGTATTGATTGAGAGGGTGAAGGCATGTACAGAGCATCAGATCGGGGAAGAGCAGTGTGGTTTCAGAAGTGGTAGAGGATGTGTGGATCAGGTGTTTGATTTGAAGAATGTATGTGAGAAATACTTAGAAAAGCAAATGGATTTGTATGTAGCATTTATGGATCTGGAGAAGGCATATGATAGAGTTGATAGAGATGCTCTGTAGAAGGTATTAAGAATATATGGTGTGGGAGGAAAGTTGTTAGAAGCAGTGAAAAGTTTTTTTCGAGGATGTAAGGCATGTGTACGTGTAGGAAGAGAGGAAAGTGATTGGTTCTCAGTGAATGTAGGTTTGCGGCAGGGGTGTGTGATGTCTCCATGGTTGTTTAATTTGTTTATGGATGGGGTTGTTAGGGAGGTAAATGCAAGAGTCCTGGAAAGAGGGGCAAGTATGAAGTCTGTTGGGGATGAGAGAGCTTGGGAAGTGAGTCAGTTGTTGTTCGCTGATGATACAGCGCTGGTGGCTGATTCATGTGAGAAACTGCAGAAGCTGGTGACTGAGTTTGGTAAAGTGTGTGGAAGAAGAAAGTTAAGAGTAAATGTGAATAAGAGCAGGGTTATTAGGTACAGTAGGGTTGAGGGTCAAGTCAATTGGGAGGTGAGTTTGAATGGAGAAAAACTGGAGGAAGTGAAGTGTTTTAGATATCTGGGAGTGGATCTGGCAGCGGATGGAACCATGGAAGCGGAAGTGGATCATAGGGTGGGGGAGGGGGCGAAAATCCTGGGGGCCTTGAAGAATGTGTGGAAGTCGAGAACATTATCTCGGAAAGCAAAAATGGGTATGTTTGAAGGAATAGTGGTTCCAACAATGTTGTATGGTTGCAAGGCGTGGGCTATGGATAGAGTTGTGCGCAGGAGGATGGATGTGCTGGAAATGAGATGTTTGAGGACTATGTATGGTGTGAGGTGGTTTGATCGAGTGAGTAACGTAAGGGTAAGAGAGATGTGTGGAAATACAAAGAGCGTGGTTGAGATAGCAGAAGAGGGTGTTTTGAAGTGGTTTGGGCACATGGAGAGAATGAGTGAGGAAAGATTGACCAAGAGGATATATATGTCAGAGGTGGAGGGAACGAGGAGAAGAGGGAGACCAAATTGGAGGTGGAAAGATGGAGTGAAAAAGATTTTGTGTGATCGGGGCCTGAACATGCAGGAGGGTGAAAGGAGGGCAAGGAATAGAGTGAATTGGAGCGATGTGGTATACCGGGGTTGACGTGCTGTCAGTGGATTGAATCAAGGCATGTGAAGCGTCTGGGGTAAACCATGGAAAGCTGTCCAGGTATGTATATTTGCGTGTGTGGACGTATGTATATACATGTGTATGGGGGGGGGTTGGGCCATTTCTTTCGTCTGTTTCCTTGCGCTACCTCGCAAATGCGGGAGACAGCGACAAAGTATAATAAATGATAAATAGAAATATATATATATATATCATCACCCTGGCTATATTAGCAACGTGATCTATTTTTACGGTTGCTATATTTTCATTATTTTAATCATGCATTTTTTGTCGTAAGTGATACATTATCATGATAACTATAACATTCCGGTAACTATATATTGGCATTTTGACTATATTGTTATTATGACAATAATATCATTTTGGATATCTTGCCAAAGTAACTTTATTGTCACGGTGTCAATTTCATCATGGTGGTTATAATGTCATGGTGACTACATTTTCACGGTAGGTTTCATATTAGTGTTGGGTTTGCCCTTGTGGATGTATCATTATAAAACGAGATTGTCATTTTGATTAAATCATTAGGGGACTACATTGTCGTGATATGCTATATTATTATGGTTTCAGGAATGTCATTGTATATGTATCATTATGTTGGCTATTTTCCAATGGAAGCCATAGTGGCAGAGTGGCTATATTTTCATAATATAATCATTTTGTTATATCGATTATATTCCACTTGTGTTTATATTGTCATGATGACTGTTGCCATAATATCTATACTGTTATTTGATTTGTTGAATTGGTGGCTATAATGTCATAATGTAATATCATGGTTCATGTATTGTCTTGGTGGTTGTATTGTCATCGTGTCTATATGGTCATGTTAGTTATATTTCCATTAAGATTATATTGATATGGTAGCTATATTACCATGTTGGTTATATTGTTAAATGAATATATTGCCATGATGGCTATTTGTTATTTTTTGTTATATTACAAGGGGGTGATTGTCTTTTCATGTTGCCTATATATCAGGGTACCTATATTGTTGTCATAAGATTACAGTCATAAAGACAATATAATCGCCATGCCAATGTTTTCATTAAAAAATGACAATATACCACCTATAAAAAAAATCACCTTTCGCAATATAGCCAAGGTGACGATATATAAAACATAGCAATGTAACCCAAATAAGAAGATAGCGGAAATGACTTTATTTCATAATGACAATTGCGTCACTATGAAAATTTGTTCCCAATGAAAGTATAGCTACACTGACATTAAAGCCATATTCACTAAATAGTAACATTGAAAACGCATCAAACAACAATATAGCCACCATGATTGTACAACCACCATACCAATAATGTTAAAACATAAATCAATCACACTGATTTTAGAGTAAACTTGGAAAAACTTTTACAATTACCATTAAAGTATCATGAGAATATAGGATCCATATCAACATATTTCCCATGAAAATTTATCCATCATGATAGTATAGTCACAACCACAATATATTCACTATAACAACAAAGCCACCATGGCCATATAACCGATATAAAAACATAGTCAACGCAACATTAAAAAAAACATTCAGAATATGTTTACAACGTCAATATAGCCACTTGACAATATAGATACCGTAACAAAATAGTCGCTTTCGGATCATAGGAAACATATAGCCTCTAAAGTATATAGTGTCCAGGAGACAATAACGTCCAAAACAGAATTTATCAATACCATACAGCCGCATTACCAGTATAGCCCATAAAACAATGCGAGAACCTTGAAAATGTACCTGCCATAACAATATAACTACTATCAAAATAAAGTCAACATACCAAAATGATCAAAAAAGATATTGCCATTGCTATATAGTTACAATAATCATACATTAATGATGATAATGTAATCAGCATTTTCACATAAGCACCATTACCTTTAAACGGTAATGGTGCTTATGTGAAAATGCTGATTACAGCATGACAGACTAAGTTACATGATGATATGATATCCAGACAGATACACTCAAGATGCCAAATAAACCGTCATAGAAATATTATCATGATCATATAATCACAACCAAATTGTAGGTAAAGACAAAATACATCCCAACGATGAAACTGACCTTGGCAGTATAGCCATCAAGTTGATATAGCGACCAAGATAATGTAGCCAGGATGGCGTTATATTAAACATAACAATACACCCGCCATGCCAATATCGTCATCTTTACAATGTAGCTTGCATGAAATATAGTAACCTTGACAATGCAGGTACCATGGTAATGTATTCCCATGAAAAAAATGTCCAAAACAACAGTTGGGCTGCGAACACTATATCACCATGCTAATCTTGCCAAAATTCTAGTATAGCCATCATGGCAATATACCAAAAGGAAAAAAAATACCCACCACAATAAGATAGCTAACTTAACAATATAGCTACTCTAACAAAAAGCCATGATGGCAATATAGTTACCATAAGAATGTAATCTTAACGACAGTATAGCCATCATGACCATAGAGTCACGATGACAAGACAACCATGATGACCATACAGGCAACAAGACAATACAGTCTCTATGACAATATTGCCATCAATTTAATAAATCGAATGACAATATAGAAATTATTGCAACACAGTCACCATGACAATATATTCAAAAATACAATAAAATATTAATAACAAAATGATCAAACCATGAAAATATAGCCACCCTGCCACTATGGCTTCCATTGTAATGTAGGCAACATAATATACGTTCACCATGACAGTACTGAAACTATAACAATGTAGCATATCATGACAATGTATTCACCTCATAATTTAAACAAAATGAAATATATTTAAAATGAGATATCTCCAAGGGTAAATCAACATTAAATAAGCTACAATGAAAATATAGTCACAGGTAGTTATCTTAGCAATATAGCCACTAAGAGATTGTAGTCATAATGACAATATAGTCACCATGACAGTATACTGTCTCTTTAATGATATAGTTATAAAGATAATGTATCACTCATGAAAAAATATACATGATTAAAAAAAAATGAAAATATAGGAACTATAAAGAGATCACCTTGCCAATATAGACAAGGCGACGATATGTAAATCTTCGCAATGTAACCAAAATGAGCAGATAACCAAAATGACGATATGTTCATAATGACAATACTGCTATTACGAAAATATATTCCCCATGACACCATAACTACAATGACAATAAAGCAATCTTCACAAAAGAGTAACATTGAAATTACAGGAAACGACAATATAGCCTCCATGACAATGCAGCTATCGTGACAATAATGTCATGATATACATCAATCGCCAGGCTATTAGAGTCACCTTGATAGTAATCTTTCAATGACTTTATGAATATCATGAAAATATAGCCCTTATGTCAACATATTTCCTATGAGAATTTAGCCATTATGATAATATAGTCACGACGACAAGATATTCACTATGACAATAAAGCTACCTTGATCATATAACTGATATGACAATATAGATTTCAGGATATGTATTGTCCAGGACAATATAGAAATTACGGCAACTCAGTAACCATGAGAATATACTTACAAATACAATAAAATCATCATAAGAAAATGATTGAACCATGAAAATATAGTTACCCTGCCACTATGACTTTAATTGTAATGTAAATATAAATATAGATTTAACATGACAGTACTGAAACTATAACAATATCGCATATCATGGCAATACATTCACATGATAATTTAAAAAAAAAGGAAATTTTCGTTTTTATGATATATCTTCGAGGGTAAAATAAACACCATTTAATATGCTACGATGAAAATGCAGTCAAACTCTCATTATAACCATCACCATGAAATAGTCACCATGACAGTATAGTCATCTTAGCAATGTAGCCACTAAGAGATTATAGTCATAATGTCACCATTGTCACAATGAAAATATACTGTCACCTTAATAGTAAAGTTATCACGATAATGTAACGCTTATGAAAAATATGCATGACTAAAAAAAATGAAAATATTGCAACTATGAAAGAGATCACATTACAATATAGCCAAGGTGACGATAAGTAAATTTTCGCAATATAACCAAAATTAGTAGATAG
The DNA here is from genome assembly GCF_036320965.1 of Panulirus ornatus. Taxonomy (NCBI): domain Eukaryota; kingdom Metazoa; phylum Arthropoda; class Malacostraca; order Decapoda; family Palinuridae; genus Panulirus; species Panulirus ornatus. Next base: position 5,883,017 of record NC_092278.1, on the reverse strand, counting down.
CCAAAATGACGGTATGTTCATATTGACAATACTGCTACTATGAAAATATATCCCCCATGACACTATAGCTACAATGACAATAAAACAATCTTCGAAAAAGAGTAACAGTGAAAATACAGGAAACGACTATATAGCCACCATGAAAGTACAGCCACTATGACAATAATGTCAAGATATAATTCACTGACGATATAAACATCATGAAAATAAAGCTTCCATATCAACATACTTACCATGACAATTTAGCGAATATGATAATATAGACAAGACGGCAATATATTCATTATAACAATATAGCCATGATCATATAAGTGATATGACAATACAGTGAACGCAATAATAAGGAAGCCTTCAAATTATATTCATTATGGCAATATAAGCACCTGACAATATTGATGCTGTGACAAAATAGTCTCTTTTGGATCATAGCAAACATACAGGCTCCAGGACAATATAGTATCCATGACAAAATAGCGACCAAGACAAGATTTTTAATTAAGATATAGTCACCTTGACAGTATAGCCGATAAAACAATGAAACAACAATGAAAATATACCTGCCATAACAATATACCTTCCATGAAATGCAGGCAACATGACAAAATTGTCACAATGAAATATAATCGCCATTGCAATTTAGTTACCATAATCATATATCAATCATGATAATATCATCAGGAGGCTGACATATTCACCATCACAGTATAAAAACCATGACAATATTGTGACATGATAATATGATATCCATACACTTACACTAACATTACCAAATCAGCCGCCATGAAAATATTGTTATCATGATCATATGATTAAAACAAAATTTTAGTTAATGACAAAACATATCTCCAGCGACAAAATTAACGATATCAATATAGCCAGCAAATAAATATAGCGACCAAGATAATGTAGTTTGGATGGCATAATATTGAAGATAACAATACAGCCACAATGGCAATATCGTCACCATGACAATGGAGCTACCATGAAAATATAGTAACATTGACAATGTAGCTACTATGATAATAAAATCCCATTGAACATATCCATAATAAGTTTAATTGCTAAGACACTATATCACCATGCCAATATCGGCAAAATGTTAGTCTAAGCATCATGGCAATATACCACCAGAAAAAGAAAATAAGCACCACAATGATATAGCTAACTTAACAACATAGCTACCCTGATAATATATTCAATATGAAAAGACAATCACCTCCTTACAGTATAACAAAAATGAAAAATAGCTATCATGGAAATGTAGTCACCTATTAATATAGTCACCATGGCAATATAGTTACCATAACCATGTAATCATAACTGGAATATAACCAACATGACTATATAGTCAAGATGACATGCAACCATCATGACAATACAGTCAGCATGACATTAGAGTCTCTGCGACAATATTGCAATCGCTTCAGCAAATTAAATGATAATATTGATATTACTGGAACACAATCACCATGACAGTATTATCACACATGCAATATAACCGCGATAAGAAAATTATCCTACCATGAAAATTTAGCCACCCTGACACTGCAATATAGCTAACATAACAATACATTCACTACGACAGTACTGAAACCATGACAATATAGCATATCATGACAATGTAGTCACCTGATGACAGTCGCTCACCAGCTCCCGACGTGTACGGAGCTGCTATCATCTTTCAGAGCTAGGTTGTAGCTATTCCTCCCTGCGTTGTCGTTACCCTTGCTTTGTTTTGAAGGTTTTATCTTATATGATCATGATTGGTGTATGATTATCGACACCATAATGTGATATCATTTGTATTTCATTGTAATGAATTTGCCATAGTAACTATATTTTCCCTGGGGATAGGGGTGAAAGAATACTTCCCACGTATTCCTCGCGTGTCGTAGAAAGCGACTAGAGGGGACGGGAGCGGGGGGCCAGAAATCCTCCCCTCCTTGTATTAACTTTCTAAAATGGGAAACAGAAGGAGTCACGCGGGGAGTGCTCATCCTCCTCGAAGGCTCAGAGTGGGGTGCCTAAATGTGTGTGGATGTAACCAAGATGTGAAAAAAGGAGAGATAGGTAGTATGTTTGAGGAAAGGAACCTGGATGTTTTGGCTCTGAGTGAAACGAAGCTCAAGGGTAAAGGGGAAGAGTGGTTTGGGAATGTCTGGGGAGTAAAGTCAGGGGTTAGTGAGAGGACAAGAGCAAGGGAAGGAGTAGCAATACTCCTGAAACAGGAGTTGTGGGAGTATGTGATAGAGTGTAAGAAAGTAAATTCTCGATTAATATGGGTAAAACTGAAAGTTGATGGAGAGAGGTGGGTGATTATTGGTGCATATGCACCTGGGCATGAGAAGAAAGATCAAGAGAGGCAAGTGTTTTGGGAGCAGCTGAATGAGTGTGTTAGTGGTTTTGATGCACGAGACCGGGTCATAGCGATGGGTGATATGAATGCAAAGGTGAGTAATGTGGCAGTTGAGGGAATAATTGGTATACATGGGGTGTTCAGTGTTGTAAATGGAAATGGTGAAGAGCTTGTAGATTTATTTGCTGAAAAAGGACTGATGATTGGGAATGCCTGGTTTAAAAAGCGAGATATACATAAGTATACTTATGTAAGTAGGAGAGATGGCCAGAGAGCGTTATTGGATTACGTGTTAATTGACAGGCGTGCGAAAGAGAGACTTTTGGATGTTAATGTGCTGAGAGGTGCAACTGGAGGGATGTCTGATCATTATCTTGTGGAAGCTAAGGTGAAGATTTGTATGGGTTTTCAGAAAAGAAGAGTGAATGTTGGGGTGAAGAGGGTGGTGAGAGTAAGTGAGCTCGAGAAGGAGACCTGTGTGAGGAAGTACCAGGAGAGACTGAGTACAGAATGGAAAAAGGTGAGAACAATGGAAGTAAGGGGAGTGGGGGAGGAATGGGTGTATTTAGGGAATCAGTGATGGATTGCGCAAAAGATGCTTGTGGCATGAGAAGAGTGGGAGGTGGGTTGATTAGAAAGGGTAGTGAGTGGTGGGATGAAGAAGTAAGAGTATTAGTGAAAGAGAAGAGAGAGGCATTTGGACGATTTTTGCAGGGAAAAAATGAAATTGAGTGGGAGAGGTATAAAAGAAAGAGACAGGAGGTCAAGATAAAGGTGCAAGAGGTGAAAAAAAGGGCAAATGAGAGTTGGGGTGAGAGAGTATCATTAAATTTTAGGGAGTATAAAACTATGTTCTGGAAGGAGGTAAATAAAGTGCGTAAGACAAGGGAGCAAATGGGAACTTCAGTGAAGGGCGCAAATGGGGAGGTGATAACAAGTAGTGGTGATGTGAGAAGGAGATGGAGTGAGTATTTTGAAGGTTTGTTGAATGTGTTTGATGATAGAGTGGCAGATATAGGGTGTTTTGGTCGAGGTGGTGTGCAAAGTGAGAGGGTTAGGGAAAATGATTTGGTAAACAGAGAAGAGGTAGTGAAAGCTTTGCGGAAGATGAAAGCCGGCAAGGCAGCAGGTTTGGATGGTATTGCAGTGGAAATTATTAAAAAAGGGGGTGACTGTATTGTTGACTGGTTGGTAAGGTTATTTAATGTATGTATGACTCATGGTGAGGTGCCTGAGGATTGGCGGAATGCGTGCATTGTGCCATTGTACAAAGGCAAAGGGGATAAGAGTGAGTGCTCAAATTACAGAGGTATAAGTTTGTTGAGTATTCCTGGTAAATTATATGGGAGGGTATTGATTGAGAGGGTGAAGGCATGTACAGAGCATCAGATTGGGGAAGAGCAGTATGGTTTCACAAGTGGTAGAGGATGTGTGGATCAGGTGTTTGCTTTGAAGAATGTATGTGAGAAATACTTAGAAAAGCAAATGGATTTGTATGTGGCATTTATGGATCTGGAGAAGGCATATGATAGAGTTGATAGAGATGCTCTGTGGAAGGTATTAAGAATATATGGTGTGGGAGGAAAGTTGTTAGAAGCAGTGAAAGGTTTTTATCGAGGATGTAAGGCATGTGTACGTGTAGGAAGAGAGGAAAGTGATTGGTTCTCAGTGAATGTAGGTTTGCGGCAGGGGTGTGTGATGTCTCCATGGTTGTTTAATTTGTTTATGGATGGGGTTGTTAGGGAGGTAAATGCAAGAGTTATGGAAAGAGGGGCAAGTATGAAGTCTGTTGGGGATGAGAGAGCTTGGGAAGTGAGTCAGTTGTTGTTCGCTGATGATACAGCGCTGGTGGCTGATTCATGTGAGAAACTGCAGAAGCTGGTGACTGAGTTTGGAAAAGTGTGTGGAAAAAGAAAGTTAAGAGTAAATGTGAATAAGAGCAAGGTTATTAGGTACAGTAGGGTTGAGGGTCAAGCCAATTGGGAGGTGAGTTTGAATGGAGAAAAACTGGAGGAAGTGAAGTGTTTTAGATATCTGGGAGTGGATCTGGCAGCGGATGGAACCATGGAAGCGGAAGTGGATCATAGGGTGGGGGAGGGGGCGAAAATCCTGGGGGCCTTGAAGAATGTGTGGAAGTCGAGAACATTATCTCGGAAAGCAAAAATGGGTATGTTTGAAGGAATAGTGGTTCCAACAATGTTGTATGGTTGCGAGGAGTGGGCTATGGATAGAGTTGTGCGCAGGAGGATGGATGTGCTGGAAATGAGATGTTTGAGGACAATGTGTGGTGTGAGGTGGTTTGATCGAGTGAGTAACGTAAGGGTAAGAGAGATGTGTGGAAATAAAAAGAGCGTGGTTGAGAGAGCAGAAGAGGGTGTTTTGAAGTGGTTTGGGCACATGGAGAGGATGAGTGAGGAAAGATTGACCAAGAGGATATATGTGTCGAGGTGGAGGGAACAAGGAGAAGAGGGAGACCAAATTGGAGGTGGAAAGATGGAGTGAAAAAGATTTTGTGTGATCGGGGCCTGAACATGCAGGAGGGTGAAAGGAGGGCAAGGAATAGAGTGAATTGGAGCGATGTGGTATACCGGGGTTGACGTGCTGTCAGTGGATTGAAGCAAGGCATGTGAAGCGTCTGGGGTAAACCATGGAAAGCTGTGTAGGTATGTATATTTGCGTGTTGTGGACGTATGTATATACATGTGTATGGGGGGGGGGGGTTGGGCCATTTCTTTCGTCTGTTTCCTTGCGCTACCTCGCAAACGCGGGAGACAGCGACAAAGTATAATATAATATAATATAACTATATTTTCATGTAAGCTATATTGTTATGGTAGGTACATTTCCATGGTTGTTCCACTGTTTTATTGGCTATACTGTCAAGGTGACTGTATTGTGATGATAAATCCTGTCTTTTTCGGTATTTTGTCATAGACACTATATTCTCTTGGACGCTGTATGTTTGCTATGATCCAAAAATGACTAATTAGTCACAGTATATATATTTTCATGTGGCTGTATTCTTAGAGTGGATATGATTTATAAATGCGTTTATTGTTTCGTTGACTATATTGTCATATCATTTATGTGATCATGGTGGCTTTACTGCTATGGTGAATATATTAGCGTCTTGACTATATTATCAGAATGGCGAAACTGTCGCTTTAAAGATATTCATATGGAGGCTATATTTTCACGACAAATATAGTTATATGGACGCTATATTTTCATGATGTTAATATACTCATTATATATTCCTTATCAAGGTGACGCTAATGTCCTGGCGATTGATTTATATCGAGATATTATTGTCATGGTGGCTGTAATGTCTTGATTGCTGTATAGTCTTTTGCTATTTTTTCAATAGTACTCTTTCTGTGAAGATGGCTTCATTGTCAGTAAAGCTGGAGAATCGTGTGGAACATATTTTCATAGTTGCAGTATTGTCACTATGAACATACCGTCGTTCTGGTTATCATCTGTTTTTCTTTACGTTGGTATGATGTATATATCGTCACATTGACTATAGTGGGAAAGTGATCCTTTTTATAGGTGCTATATTGTCATTTTCTAATCATCCATATTTTGTCACAAGCGATATGTAATTTTGATAACTTTATTATTAAGGTGACAGTATTTTAATAGCGACTATATTGTCATAATGACTATAATCTCAGAGTGGCTATATTGCCATTGTCACTATTTCATTATGATATTTATGTCATAGTGACTGTATTTTCATGGCAGCTTTTTAATGGTGTATAAAATTTTGTCCCTGAGGTTATACCATAATAGAAGCGAAATTTTTCTTTTTCATTAAATGATCAAGTGACTACATTGTCATGATATGCTATACTGTTATGGTTTCAGTACTGTCGTGGTAAATGTTTTGTTATTGTGGCTATATTGTAATGGAAGCCATAGTGGCAGGGTGACTATATTTTCATAGTAGGATCATTTTATTATGACGATTATATAACATTTCTGAGTATATTGTCATCGTGATTGTGTTACCATAATATCTATATTGTCATCTAAATTGTTGAATTAGTGGCAATATTGTCTTAGAGACGGTATTTTGATGTTTTCTGTATTGTCATAGTAGTTGTATTGTCATCGTGACTATAAGG